>NC_064634.1:189339644-189642674 GCF_023864275.1 Schistocerca cancellata
CGCAGAGCGTTAGACTGCCATTTAAACATCAACTCTTTGAGGACGACCATTTTGAAAAATTACTTCTGAATGCATTACGGAAACAGCAGTGATCAATGTCTTATAAATAATTAATATTAAAAACAGTCTTGATTACGATTTATTTAACACGGTGACCAGTTTCGACCACTACTGTGGTCATCTTCAGACCATTGAGTAGGAACCTCTTTCTGTTGGAGAATCACTATTTAGTAGTGATTCTCCAACAGAAAGAGGTTCCTACTCAATGGTCTGAAGATGACCACAGTAGTGGTCGAAACTGGTCACCGTGTTAAATAAATCGTAATCAAGACTGTTTTTAATAGTAATTATTTTGAAAAATGGTCTGACATTTATGTCGTTATTAAAAATGTTACTGCCACATTTGTGTGATGTATTTTAAAGTGTAACATGTGTAAAAGGGATCAACAGTATATGTGAAAACTTAGCTTCTCTTGCAGCTTATTAATCTTCAAGACCAATATTATACGTGAAAGCTTTGCTCTTCTTGTAGCAAAACTATGTATATTAATTTAAACGATTAACTTTCCCTATTTGTGTGCACGCACTACTTAACAGCGATATTGCTGTTGGCTGACTACATCACGAAAATATGCAGTGTACATATTGCTGCTCTTCAAAGATCTTTCCAAAATATGTTTTATTGTTTTTATTGAGTTTCGTTTTTTTAAGGGCTGGGAAATTCTACGCTGCTGTATAAAACCATAACGATTCAAAGGATTGATAAATTTACAGTTCCAAGGAAAAGTATACTGTCACTTAACACGGAAAAGTATATTTTCATCCAGGAGAAAGTGTATTTTTAACCGGGAAATCCGGGAATTTTTTTTCTTGTCCGCATATACACCCTGAGACAGCGATATATTGATTTTTCATGTAGCAAAACGTTTGGCGACCTTTCTTTCACAAGAAGGAAAGCACATCATGTAAAGCTGTAGCAAGATCAGAGAGCGAAAAATGCTGGAAGCTATTGATGAAAGAAATGTCTCTTGTTTTTACTGGTTTTATGTTTCCTATATTTAATTTTATATCTCACAAAGGAAAAGTTACTAGCTAATAGGCAATAAAGAGTGCTAGTTTTCTGAAGAGTTCTAATTCTCCTGGTCACAAATAACCCCCACCCAGTATTAATTGTGAGTCTTTTTAATGGGAATAGGACGTCAACCTGTTGACTGGGAGCAGGAAAGGCACCACTGTCCTGAACATAGGGTTGATGGCTTCCATTACAATATAATTATGTTTAATTCCGAAGAGTGAAATAAAGTGGCCGGCCAGCGTGGCCGAGCGGTTCTAGGCGCTTCAGTCTGGAACCGCGCGACCGCTACAGTGATGTGTGGTAGAAGAATGCTGCATGAAGAGGCATGGCACTGCACTTCGGCCCACTTAAGACCAAATAACATTTTTAGATTGGTCCACCTTCTTAGCTGGGTGGTAACATGCTTCCCTCCCATGCACTCGGCCCAGGATCGATTCCTGACCGAGATAGAGATTTTCTCTGGTCAGGGATTGGGTGTTGTGTTATCCTCATCATCATTTCATCCTCATCACTGGCCACAAGTCGCCCAATATGGCGCCGATTGAAATAAGACTTGCACTTGGCAGCCGAACCCTACTGGGACATCCCAGCCAACAATGCCATATGATAATTTCCATTTTTTTTCATTCTTACATTTTCTCGAACATATATGTTTCATATAAGAAACTCTTCAGAAAGATGTCACTGTTTGTAATTCAGATTTCAAATGCTAACCGACATTAAGCAGCTAACAGTCATTGAGGAGTTGCAGACCAAAAAGGATTATACCAGAATAGTCCCTTTTGAAGATGCCTGTGAATGTTCTGCCGGACTGACAGTGATACCAAGTACTAACTCTGCAGTCCTGGTTTGCCTGAGGATAGCTCATGTCAGGAGAGATGTGAAATCGATGGAGAAAATCCGCACTCAAGATCAGTTCTTGAACATCTGCGACCCCAAACTGCCATGGAAATTTCTCATACAACCATGATGCGCATGGTAATTTCAAATAGATTGATATGAGTGCCTTTTGTTGTGCGCAATTGCACGGTAGATATTGTAAGTTCCATTCGTAGTTGTTCACCAGGATTGTTGCTCACTACAGAGACAGTGTTGATAAGGAAGTACGAGGTGCATTCAAGTTCTAAGGCCTCCGATTTTTTTTCTAATTAACTACTCACCCGAAATCGATGAAACTGGCGTTACTTCTCGACGTAATCGCCCTGCAGACGTACACGTTTTTCACAATGCTGACGCCATGATTCCATGGCAGCGGCGAAGGCTTCTTTAGGAGTCTGTTTTGACCACTGGAAAACTGCTGAGGCAATAGCAGCACGGCTGGTGAATGTGCGGCCATGGAGAGTGTCTTTCATTGTTGGAAAAAGCCAAAAGTCACTAGGAGCCAGGTCAGACGAGTAGGGAGCATGAGGAATCACTTCAAAGTTGTTATCACGAAGAAACTGTTATGTAACGTTAGCTCGATGTGCGGGTGCGTTGTCTTGGTGAAACAGCACATGCGCAGCCCTTCCTGGACGTTTTTGTTGCAGTGCAGGAAGGAATTTGTTCTTCATAACATTTTTGTAGGATGCACCTGTTACCGTAGTGCCCTTTGGAACGCAATGGGTAAGGATTACGCCCTCGCTGTCCCAGAACATGGACACCATCATTTTTTCAGCACTGGAAGTTACCCAAAATTTTTTTGGTGGCGGTGAATCTGTGTGCTTCCATTGAGTTGACTGGCGCTTTTTTTCTGGATTGAAAAATGGCATCCACGTCTCATCCATTGTCACAACCGACAAAAAGAAAGTCCCATTCATGCTGTTGTTGCGCGTCAACATTGCTTGGCAACATGCCACACGGGCAGCCATGTGGTCATCCGTCAGCATTCGTGGCACCCACCTGGATGACACTTTTCGCATTTTCAGGTCGTCATGCAGGATTGTGTGCACAGAACCCACAGAAATGCCAACTCTGGAGGCGATCTGTTCAACAGTCATGTGGTGATCCCCCAAAACAATTCTCTCCACTTTCTCGATCATGTCGTCAGTCTGGCTTGTGCAAGCCCGAGGTTGTTTTGGTTTGTTGTCACACGATGTTCTGCCTTCATTAAACTGTCGCACCCACGAATGCACTTTCGACACATCCATTACTCCATCACCACATGTCGCCTTCAACTGTCGATGAATTTCCATTGGTTTCACACCACGCAAATTCAGAAAACGAATGATTGCACGCTGTTCAAGTAAGAAAAACGTCGCCATTTTAAGTATTTAAAACAGGTCTCATTCTCGCCGCTGGCGGTAAAAGTCCATCTGCCATACGGTGCTGCCATGTCTGGGACGTATTGACAATGAACGCGGCCTCATTTTAAAACAATGCGCATGTTTCTATCTCTTTCCAGTCCGGAGAAAAAAAATCAGAGGTCTTAGAACTTGAATGCACCTCGTATTGATTTCTTGAGTTGTCTAACATGACAATCTACTACTGTCACTTGTAAATGAGGCAAAAGTAATTTTGTCCGTGTGCTTGAGTTGTAGGGGACTTTGTTGAGTGTAGTGATCCAGAGGACCTATTGCAGACCATGTCTTGTGTTTGGGTGGTTGCACAGCGTGGAGCAGTTGCCAAAGGGGACATGAATCCAACACCACTGCAACCATCCCAAATCGCTACTGTGAGGAATGTTAGTTGTCAGCTGTACGTGTGGCAGTCACAAAAAGCCGAAGGACATTGTCCTCATGGTGGGTGCTAGTGTTGTCACTCTCTTGGTGCGGCAGCTCGGGGTTTATTAAAAAATTTTATTCTTTCATCGTACTGTTCACCTGCCTCAGTACGGCGGAAGATCACTAGCCCGCTTCTCTGCACACATATGTATTGCACTGACATAAAAGCAGCGTTGAAGAAAACGCCGTCAATACTTACGTTGCAAAGTCCGTGTAAACTCTGGTAGCTAACCTGTAAATTCTTATAACACTTTTCAGGCGGAAAGTGGTTGCTTCGTTCTCTCTGTAAAATGTCAAAATTCTGAAACGAGTCTTTTATTCCATTTCAGTTACCTGCCATCAGCTCACAGCGAACAACCTGAAGAATTACGCGATTTCGCAGTCAATAGTCCGCTACGATACCTGAGTTTCACAGTCAGTCATTTTCAGTGGATTTTTATTAAAGAAATTGCTCGCCAAATATTCCATATACGGATACGAAACATGCCACTCGGAATTTTACAAAGGCAGAAAGTTCACACGCGTTTATCTTTCCAACAAAACAATTCTAGAGCTTCCGAACTTGCACAGAACTTTCCGTAAATGCAACTGCTTCTGTGGCAACACAGTATGGACGCGAAATTCCAATAACTTCTTCATTTTACACATTATGCAAATGGACACATTCAACATGACTTGCACGTTCAATAGGTACCTAGCGACTTTTGAATGCTGCTCCTTCCACAGCCTATAACTACCTCGCCAATCACTACTCCCAGTTGCATCCACGTCATTTCAATATGCAAATATTAATATAACGTTCAACAAAACCAAGCGAAAGGAAAGCTAATCTGGGAATTCATTTAATAAACTATTACTCTGCAAACGGCTATTCTGGCTACCTTCTTACAAAAGCAAGTACTCTTAGACATACGTCAGCTGCAATGAGGGGAAAACACAACTTGCCCACTATACACTTACGTAATGTGGTATAATATTCAATATTGAATTTTAACGTATGTCCCACATACACACTCTCATTTATTCCCACAGCACTGTAAGGCACAAATAAAATTTTGTCTGAATTTTATATTACGAAAATGAAAACTAATTAAAGTTTTGTAATTAAATTTTAATTAAATAATTCTGCACACTGAGAGTTCTGGTTATGTTTTCAAATGATACCAAAATATAAACTGTTATAGTTCCTAATTGAATTTAATTCCCTAAGTGTCCATTTTTTGACTTTTTAAGTAATTTTCTCTATCTCCGAAACTATGATAGATAGAAGGCTGAAATTTTTATACAGGCTTCTCCTGAATAACAAAACCTAAAGTACCGATTTTGAACAAGATTGAATTATAATTTAGTATAGTTTATTTAGATTCATAGGGGTTTGAATATAACCTACTGATAAATGACACGCTGGCGCGTTCACACACTCCAGTAGCAACAGGTGCACATGACTCATTGCTGGGACACAACTTGCTGTCTCCTTCACAGCCTCCGGCTCCAATACTGCAGGCTGTACTGCAATGTAACTTAACTGCAATAATTGTTATCACGTATTCACTCGCGACGTCACAGTGGGTGTATGTAATCACTTTGGTATCATTAGCTCTTCATGGTTGTGAGTGGCAAGTTGTACTAGGACCATGCTGACGATGGTCATTGGTGTCCATCACAGCCTAGTATCGTTGTTGCAGTAGGATGCCAAAACATCTGTCAGTTGGGAATAGCTTGTGTTTCCTCATTTCGTTTTCGTGTGTAATCATCACTGACTCTACCTGAGGTGGTAATATGATTAACCAGATTGTGCTGTCTGGCATGAGAGTCAAGTTTATAGATGCACTCTCAGGATCGTGTTCTACTGCCTAATCTTCCCTTGTAAATTACTTATTGCACCTCTATTGGCAAGGCGGTAGAGAAACGCTGCCTTTTTTGGTGTTGAATTTGCCTTCAGCCAGATATGCGTTTATCGTGTTGCTTTGTACGTGGGCAGGGAGAGGGAGGGGGGAAACGTTAGTCAATTTTGCTTACGACGACCATGCAAAGGAAGTTGAGCAGTCAGGACTTGTGTGTAGGCATCTAGGATTGACGTTAAATGACAGAACAGGAATTTAGGTAAAATAAAGAGAATATATTTCAGTGTACAGTATACAAGGTGCGCACTTAGGGTCAGAAAGTACCAGGTTTAGGCCAGTCTGGGAGGTCGAACAACTAGCTGAAGTGCGCAACAGAAGGGAAGGAGGTTCATGTTAACTGATGTCAGTGGCCGGTCATGGAATGCTAAGCCAGAGGCTCTGCCTCCTAAGAAAGGCGTCTGTTCTGCTCGAGATCTGGATCACCAGAGAGTGAAGCAACCATGTTCTGCACTGCAGAATCCTCCTGACTCCACACACGTGACCTTTATCCCATGCCCGCCATTGGCTAAAACCGATGGCATGAATCTGGTAGCAGTTTCAGCAGAGAGCTAAATGTATCTCTTGTCTGCAGCTTTAACTGGACAGAACTGCCTCGGTTCAGACAGGCAGGCAACTTGTGTCATGTAAGCACATCAGAAGTTGTTTTGGGAGAAAATTTTTAAAGATTTGAGTGGGCCTTTGAAATAAAATGTTTTGAACCAATTTCCTAAAATGTTCCTTGACTGGTTGCCACCATGTACAGCTTATGATGTAAGTATGATCCCCTATCTTGGTCCATAGGTCCATGAACTTGAAAGTATCATCAAAGATCCCATAACTGTATTGTATGAATTTGAAGATCATGAACCATGTTGCCTGGTGTTATGGTTGGAAGATTGGCAAATTAAGATGGATACTCGGTCATATATGTGCACAGAAACCCTATTGCTGATGTGCTGTAACATGTAGTGTGAGTATGATAGCAGATGAGAGCCCTCGGATCACATGCAGCATAGATGCCAAACTAAGGGTGTTATCATGGCTGGGCCCTGCTTGGGGTTACAAACAAATTCAACTGGACCATTCCCATCATAGGTGGACCAGTAAAATCGTACAGGTATTCTCGTGTAAACATGAATTAGTTGGTGGAATATTGTCTTGTTGCCTTGAGGAAAGATAGGCCACTGTACTGAAATCAGAGGGGGTAAAAAATTGATACACATTGTTCATGCACACGATCACCGTTGTTATTGTTCACAGTAGGACACAGCAGAGAGTCGCTTTCATTTTTCACATGAGCCAAAGATAGAACTGAGTGAGAGTAAGCATTATACAAATCACTTTGAAAGTCGACACTTTGTCCACGCCCTTGGAAAAGATGGTGATCATGAAACTGTTCCATTACTGAAGTGAACATAATCTTTCGAAGTACACTTGTCACTTTCAAGTAGATGCATCATTGTGGCGTCACCATGTTGTGATTTCAGGGGGGGGAATGCTCTCAAAATGAAACAGAATGCAAGTAATTGGAGTTAACACACTGTCTCTTTATTACCTACAATGGCTACCATTTTCCATCTCCAACTAGAACGTTCCAACCTTTTATTGTAGTCCATCCACAACCAAGTTGCATCGTAGATTAATTTATTATTCTCTTCTAGTTCCAGATACGAAATGTGCATTCCACTAATTGTGGGATGTTGACAAGAAATAATTGCTCACCTCTTATAATGTGAAGTGTGGCCTGTTGTGAAGCTGTAATATGATTATTCATTGTAACTGGTTGTCATCAAGGGAAAATGTACACATCTATTTAGAGTTTTTTGAACAAGAATGATTAAAATTACATGGTGGTCCAATACTAGGCCTGCATTGGTGCTAGTAGTTCACATTTCTATCCTGGAGTATTTGACAGTATGCCAAAGACACGGACAATCCATAGACTTGTGACTGTGGCACTGACACCTATCAGTAACTCGCACTTAGGACAAGGACATGCTGAAAAGTAGTGTCTTCGAAATTTTAATTCTGTTCATCAATATCGGTTAGGGTATTACATATCATGTATATTACTTGGTCAACTTTCCACTTTGTTGATGCAAGGATCGATGCTCTGCCACTAGAGGGCTCCGAAGTGTATTGTGTAACATAACTATGTCGGTGTGTGAGGAATAGAGTGCTGTAATCAAGTTCTGAATTCGAAGGGTTTCTCTACAAGTGACGAACCCTTTCCTTCAGCATGACAATGCCAAACCACACATGAGTGCTACAACATTTGCAACAATCAGACAGCTTGAGGTCATTGTCATTGATCATCCTCCATACAGTACTGACTTGGTTTCATCCGATTTTCACCTGTTTCCAACTTGAAGAACATTTTGAAGGACTTCACTTTGATGGTAGCAATGAAATGGTGCAAGCAGAAGTGCAGCTGTGACTCTATCAAACACGTCAAACACTCACTGATGGTAATTAAAACTGGTCTGTCTTAGGAAGAAATGTGTTTGTGACTTGGATGACTATGTTGAGAAATAAATATATTAACTTGAATAATAAAGATGTAGAATGTTAATAAAGTCTGCTTTATCTAAAAATTATTAAGAGTTTTCACATAAAAAATTCAGAGGCATTTCTTTTTGCCATGACCTCGTATTTGCGAAAGATGTCAGTGTCACCATATTTTCAAAAACTCTTTTGCACTTTTAGCTATATTTCACTCACAAAAATGTATGCTCTAAAATATATCGAACAGAAAGCTAAACGCTAACAAACTTCTTCAATACAGGATTTATAAATCAAGTGCATACACTTGACAAATAGCTTCGTTTCACAATAACTGTTAATAATTACGTTTGGTAAATCACTTAATAAAAAGCAAAGGTGCTACCCTATCATATATTCAAAAATTAGAATTCTTAACAACATATTTTCCTTAAAATCGACGGAGAAACGGTATGGGGCGAAAAAATCACACGAAATGAAAAGTGGATTTTTCTTTTTTCCCAAAGAAAGTAAAGCTTCTAAAAAGACAGTAAATTCATAAAATGATGTGGTGTAGTCTTATATACCAATAACATTTTTTACAGTGTAAAAATTGGAGAAGTGGATTTCTCCCCTTGCACAGTGTGAACATCCTGAATGGGGGTTTGTGTCAGTCTCCTACATTCCATCCAACCTTAATCTGCATCCACACTGTATGCCAGTATGGGATGAGTTGGACCGGTCCATGCCCAGCCAGCTCAAGCGAAACCTTCTATTGGCTCAAGCTGCTGTCCAGGGTGTATGGTGTACACACTCTGGAAAGAACACTAGATAGTATAAAAGGCTACACCGCATGACTTGGGGCACTTATATTTTTCTTAAAAGCTTTACTTTCCTTGTGAAAAAAGAAAAATGTCTGTTTTCCCATTTCACTAGATTGCTTTTGTTCTGTAACACCTCCCAATAATTTTGAAGATAGCATGCAGTTAAAAACTCTGATTTTTGTATATGTAGTAGTATAGCATCTTAGTTTTTCAGTAGGCCATTTGACTTTCTATAATTTATAACAGTCATTCTGAAATGACACTAATTGTCAAGCCAAATAGACTTGATTTACATGTCTTGTGGTGAAAAATTGTGATAGCATTTAGTTTGCCATTCAGTACATTTTAAACCATACATTACTGCAAGTGAGATATAGCTAAATATACAAACAAGTTTTTGAGATGATAATGACACTGATATCTGTTTTCCTGTACAAGTAAAAGCAAGTTCTTGAGTAGTGTTCATGCCACAATTGCAGACTGAGTTCACAGGGGTTTAGCATTGTGTCAAATACTGCAGGAAAGAAAAATAGTTCTTAAAAATTCCTTTGTATTTGTTCACCTCTTATTTTTTTCAATTTTAATATGTTTGGCTTAGAATCAATAACGTGTTCAATTTGGAAAATTTCTGTTGAATAATCTGCTGCATATTCTTTATTAAAAATTCTTTTTAACTCATTTATTCTTACTTTATCACTAATTTCATAATTAGCATTAGTATCTAACAAATTTGATACATAAACAGTTTTTGCATTTTCTTTATTCATATCTTTTGGTTTCATTTTTATTTTTGAATGTTTTGTGATATAATCATAAATTAATTTAGAAATAAAATCAACCCATTTATGATTTCCCTGTAATCAAATTTTTTTCCATATTTTTTCTTTTGATGTTCTATAGATCTTTAACAACAGTTGCTTTTAATTCACTAAAAGTGGTATAATGATAGATACTAAATTTTTATTAATTCTTTACATTCTTTGTGGGTCATTCCATGTCAAATCAACGAATTGTACTACATAATTTGAACCATGACCTCTCCGATTTGGATGAATTTTTTTTTTGGTAATGTACCCACTAACACTAGTTTAAATTTGACATTTCAAATTTTTCTGACCTTTGGTTTTTGAGTTTCAAGGGTTTAAAAATCAAAACAACCTCTGTTTTTGATCAATCGATGATTGTTTTAAAATGCTGTAGTTGAAAAACTATACAACCTAGAGAGCTCAAACTTGCACCATTGTTTTCCTCTAAGAATTCCCTTCAATTTGATATGTAACATGACTATGCTATATAAATCTGAAAATTTTAAACTATTCCAAAAAAACATTTTTTGAAATTTCCAAAATACTTACACTCAGATTTTTTATAAAAATTATATAAGTTGTCCAGTCTAACTGACTACATGCATGCAAAATTTCAAGATGGGATTTCAATGGGTTCTTGTATAAAATAATATTTTACTGCTACAATACACACTAGTGAGGTGAAAAGCAGACTATTTCGAGGCTATAAATAATAAGGTATACCTACGTAATTCTAACAAACTTAAATTATTATATTACCCTTTTTATGCAACATTACCGTCTTATTATTTGTTATTTCATTAAATGATGTAGTAAATTTAATTTAATGTTCATGATTCTTTTAACTATGCATCAGAAGGAAGTGAACACATTTTAATTGGTAATATACGTGCTACAAGTTAAAATTTTGAATAAAGCCACTCACCTTCACCCTTAGTTGTAAATGGCAGATACACTCCTGGAAATTGAAATAAGAACACCGTGAATTCATTTTCCCAGGAAGGGGAAACTTTATTGACACATTCCTGGGGTCAGATACATCACATGATCACACTGACAGAACCACAGGCACATAGACACAGGCAACAGAGCATGCACAATGTCGGCACTAGTACAGTGTATATCCACCTTTCGCAGCAATGCAGGCTGCTATTCTCCCATGGAGACGATCGTAGAGATGCTGGATGTAGTCCTGTGGAACGGCTTGCCATGCCATTTCCACCTGGCGCCTCAGTTGGACCAGCGTTCGTGCTGGACGTGCAGACCGCGTGAGACGACGCTTCATCCAGTCCCAAACATGCTCAATGGGGGACAGATCCGGAGATCTTGCTGGCCAGGGTAGTTGACTTACACCTTCTAGAGCACGTTGGGTGGCACAGGATACATGCGGACATGCATTGTCCTGTTGGAACAGCAAGTTCCCTTGCCGGTCTAGGAATGGTAGAACGATGGGTTTGATGACGGTTTGGATGTACCATGCACTATTCAGTGTCCCCTCGATGATCACCAGTGGTGTACGGCCAGTGTAGGAGATCGCTCCCCACACCATGATGCCGGGTGTTGGTCCTGTGTGCCTCGGTCATATGCAGTCCTGATTGTGGCGCTCACCTGCACGGCGCCAAACACGCATACGACCATCATTGGCACCAAGGCAGAAGCGACTCTCATCGCTGAAGACGACACGTCTCCATTCGTCCCTCCATTCACGCCTGTCGCGACACCACTGGAGGCGGGCTGCACGATGTTGGGGCGTGAGCGGAAGACGGCCTAACGGTGTGCGGGACCGTAGCCCAGCTTCATGGAGACGGTTGCGAATGGTCCTCGCCGATATCCCAGGGGCAACAGTGTCCCTAATTTGCTGGGAAGTGGCGGTACGGTCCCCTACGGCACTGCGTAGGATCCTACGGTCTTGGCGTGCATCCGTGCGTCGCTGCGGTCCGGTCCCAGGTCGACGGGCACGTGCACCTTCCGCCAACCACTGGCGACAACATCAATGTACTGTGGAGACCTCACGCCCCACGTGTTGAGCAATTCGGCGGTACATCCACCCGGCCTCCTGCATGCCCACTATACGCCCTCGCTCAAAGTTCGTCAACTGCACATACGGTTCACGTCCACGCTGTCGCGGCATGCTACCAGTGTTAAAGACTGCGATGGAGCTCCGTATGCCACGGCAAACTGGCTGACACTGACGGCGGCGGTGCACAAATGCTGCGCAGCTAGCGCCATTTGACGGCCAACACCGCGGTTCCTGGTGTGTCCACTGTGCCGTGCGTGTGATCATTGCTTGTACAGCCATCTCGCAGTGTCCGGAGCAAGTATGGTGGGTCTGACACACCGGTGTCAATGTGTTCTTTTTTCCATTTCCAGGAGAGTATTATCTTTTTCTTGGTTTTCCAGTGTTATTTGTAATAATTTACAACAAGTTCCTTATATTAGAAATTGGCATAAAGTAATTTCACTTGGGAAAAAGATTAACTTGTTGATAGTTGCATACAGTTATATCCATGCAATTGGTGTTTACAAATTTAATACACATGGTATTTATACAACTTAGTGTTTAGTGACAGTAGGAGTACCATAATTTAAACGTACTTCTTTTATGATCTTTTAAGATATTTTTCCAAAGCAAGAGAAGACAACTTCATTTCTTTAGCACTTAAAGTGTAGGTTCTTCCCGTAGCTGTTGTTGGATTCGCTGTTTGTAAAAGAGTATTTCCTGGGACATCTAATATATCTCTTGTTTGTCGATAATGAAAGACTGGGCTGGACCCTTTGGGTGTAAAAAATTTATTCAGTACATGTTATTATATTTTTCTTCAATACATCCTAACCACAAAGCGTCATCATATGCTACTGTCACAAAACTAGCAGCAATATTTTCCATATGTGACCGTGTTATTTGGTTCAGTGTTGTCACATATTCAAGAGACTCATCCAGACTAAAATGATATGGCTTGACAGTAATTTGACTCTCTGTACAGGGTTTATATGAGTGAAACTTTTGTGTTTCCATAATCACTTTTGATTCACTAAACCGAGGAAGCAAGTATTTGTTGGTCAGTTCATAGTCCTCTGTTGTGAAATATTCAGTCAATGTTTTTCATGTGTTCCATGGCAAATACATAACGTGATTTGGGTGTTAAGATTTGTTGGTCATATGGCCTTTGTAAGCTGGCTTCAGCAGCTAGCTGCTTAACAGTTCCGCCAAGGCCATCGCGTGCACTCTTGCCATGGGATGTTGCAAAGAACTCCCACTCTGCCTCAACTTCAAAATCAGTTTTATACAAACACAAATTAAGGAAGTTTTTCGTATTTTTATATTGTGCAGCACTGCCATCGGAAAAGTAAGTAATCTTTTTAAGTGCAAAAGACAAGGTTTGCTTTATGATTTCTAGCAGTTTTTTCTGGAATACATAGAAAGCGACTGTATTATGTATCAGACAATCTGATATGAAGACATACTGCAGATGTTTTAGTTTTCCCTCCCATTTATAATATATGATGAAAGGATGCAGTGTAGCTCAGGTGGTAGTCCAGTGGAATGATTGTATTTCATCTTGTACTACGAAAGAGTAGTTTTCTGCAAAATCACAGTTTACTACTACATGGCCTTCAGTTAAATTGTCCTGGATTTCGCTGTAGTATTCTTTCTGCTATCTATAAATGAATGAGTTTTTACCTTCATTAGAGTGTCCAAAAACTCATCCATAAAGTCATCAGTACTTTTAAAATTGCTTAAAATTGCACCTGTTACATCAAGTGGAGTAGTGGCCCAAACTAGAACCTTGACCCTATATCAAAATCGCACGTTTCTTTAAAATAAAAAGTGAATGTTTTATAAAATCGTAAGATTCTTAAGTTATTATTTTTTATGTTTTTTATTCTCATATTAAAATATCATTTAATGAATTAACAAACATTAAGAAGGTAATGTTGCATAAACAGGCTAACATAATAATTTAAGTTTGTTAGAATTACATAGGTCTACCTTGGTATTCATAGCCTACAAATAGTCTGCTTTTCACCTCACTAGTGTGTATTGCGGTAGTAAAATATTATTTTATACAAGAACCCATTGAGATCCCATCTTGAAATTTTGCATGCATGTAGTCAGTTAGACTGGACAACATATATAATTTTTATAAAAAAATCCAAGGGTACGTATTTTGGAAATTTCAAAAAATGTTTTTTTGGAATGGTTTAAAATTTTCAGATTTAGGTAACATAGTCATGTTACATATCAAATTGAAGGGAATTCTTAGAGGAAAACAATGGTGGCAAGTTTGAGCTTTCTAGGTTGTATAGTTTTTGAGGTACATCATTTTAAAACAATCATCGATTGATCAAAAACAGAGGTTGTTTTGATTTTTAAACCCTTGAAACTCAAAAACCAAAGGTCAGAAAAATTTGAAATTTCAAATTCAAACTAGTGTTAGTGGGTACATTACCTGAGAAAAAATTCATCCAAATCTGAGATATCAAGGTTCAGACTGTTAGTTGATTTGAGATGGAATGACCCATATTATAAAATTCTTTACCATTATTTGTCTGTGAATATTTTGATTTACTCAAACCTGACATTTTTTCATAATAGTTTTACCTCTTATCTCTTTAACTGGAATAGCTAAGTCAAATTTTGAAAAAAAGTTAATAAATATTTATATTATTTATTTTTTTTAAGTACTTTTGAATTTACCAGAAGCCAATTTGTTTAAATCAGCTTGCCATAAATCACCTATTCCAAAGAAAATAACATTTTTTTGGTTTTTCTCATTGTTTCATGTAATTCATCAATAATTTGCTTACAAATACTTCATCCATTGCAAGCAATTTTTTTAAAAAAATTTACTTTTACAGTTCGACAAATTGAACAAGTGCCTACAATTAGAAAATTTGATTTCTGCACTATTTTTATTGATTGGATAGAATTAGTTATTTTGTAAAGTTTGTCAAAAACACTCACCAAAAGATAAAAATCATTAGTTGATTTATACTTTTATCAACAACAACAACAACAATGTTGTTAAGAATAAAACATATTTACTGGAACTGTGTTTTTTTTTCATCTACAGTCATAAAAGTAAATTCAGTTATTTGTTTATCAGATAAGATTACTTAAACTGTATAAGCATGGATTAAGTCTGTTTTTCAGAAATAGTGTGAAAGAGTTTATTCTGTTTTATTTTCTGTAAATTAATTAGTTAAATTAGTTTTATTAAGTTGATTACAATCCATTTTACTTATGTAACTATTGAACTGTGTTAAAATACTTTTATATTCAAGTTTTGTAATATATGATTTTTCTAAGTATTGTTTAATAACAGTATCATAACCATTTGCTGTATCTTTTATATCTGCTATTCTTCTACCTTTAAACTCAACATAACCTTGCTTTAAAAATGTTACGAAATTGTTTAATTATGCGTTCTATTTTTGAATTAATTAATGCTTTTATATTAACTGCCTCTACCGATGTTAATTTATTTGTTAATTCTCCATTAATTAGTTTATTTAACTGCTTCCCAAAACATCCATTTATTAAACAGAAATATCATTAAACTTATAATTTGTCTAATATAAGTTAGAAACAAATAGAAATAAATGCCTTGAAATAAATTCACTTCAAATTTGTATCCATTCAATGTTATAATATAAGTCATTTTTTCCCAAATAATTTACTGGTTATTTTGGTATTTTTGCTCCAAATGAATCATAAACAAAATTTATATCTTTATACTTATAATAACAAATCCAATAAGTACCAACATGATCAGATATATTTAAATTTAATACTCCACATTATAAATTTTTCGGTTTATCAGGTAATTTATCAATAAGGAAACCGCTACAAAAATATATAAGTATTAACTGACTAACTAATTTTTCTATATAAAATTCAGATAAACGGTTTTGTATATTATTATTTCTTCGATTTTTTACTTTTTTTATACATGGTATTTTCCATTGCTTTATTATGTCGTTTTTGTTTTTCTAATTCCTTATCAGCTTTTTTCTTTTTTGTAACTGAATTTGCAATAGATGCAGCTATTGAAGTAGAACCCAATAAAAATGCTGAAGCTGACAATAATAATGGCACAAATTCAACTTCATGTTTTGTTGTTTTCTTATTCATTAAATATGCAATGTATTATTTCACAACATGAATACTGTATGTAATAGGCAAATTTGCACCTTTTTTATCTTTTTTCGTTTTTGTGCATCAGTTAAAATGGATCATTATTTAATTTAACTTTAATTGATTTTGGTATCATTACACTATTTGGAAGTTTAGTATGATTAATATTAAAGTTAGTCACTTATATATACTAAAAATTAATTAAGATTTTTTTGTAATCCCCATCAATTTTCATCAACATTTAATCCAACTCTAATTTTAGTTTTCCATACATTATTCCTCTAACTGCAGTTGCAGCCAATTTTTCGAAAATTGAAACATCTGAAGCATACATTCTTTCTTTTACTGGTAAGTGAATTTTTTATCAGCTTCATGTCTTTTTTCTAAGTCTTTATTATCTCTATTTGAAAGATCATATTCTTTGCATACCTCATCTAATGGATTTATGCATTTATCTCCATGTGCTAATGTTTCATGTACTTTAGTCCCAGGGTCAAACCAGCTGTAACCAGGTAAATGCATTTCGAAACGTAAATTATTAATTGGATCATTAATTAAGGTTTTCCATATTCACTTTCCCAAAATCCATGTGGTAAATTACTCAAAATTCTAATAAAATATGGAATTTCTTTTGGATTGTTAATTACAAAATCCTTAATTTATTAGTAAACGTTTTTGTTATTCCAACTTTTTCATATTAATAATTTTTATTTCCAGCTAATTCTATATCATGGATAACTGTTAGTCTATCAATTAATTGATGGACTTCAGTCATCCAAATATGTTTAACTGGTTTTTCTGGATATTGTTTTAGTAAAACATCACCAAGATTTTGCAATTAATCATTAAGATTCTTTTCTGAAAAGACAGGAAAATTAATCTTCAACAATCGTTTTTATCCAATTATTATATTTCTTTCTTGTACTTGATTTAAATTTATTTGGATTGACATGAGCATGTGGAGCATTTGAGTAGAATAAAATTCTAGCTCAATTTGGTAAATCAAGATAATCGAATTCATTACCTCAATCATCCATAATAATTTGTTTTTAATTAAGATTCATTAATCCATCAGTACCTTTATATTCTTTTCCACCAATTTCTAATTTAGCTCCATTGAATTCAACTGGAAATTTACCAATATATTTAAAAGTTCGAACTGGTCTTAATTCAAAAACAGTATCCTCACTATGATTGATAAATTTAACATTCTTTCGAATATATATATTTTTTCCATCTTTGTCTTGTAATTTGTTTCTTTTTTATAATAATTCTCTAACAAATTATTTCTTTCTCTTTGACTTAACGTATTATCTCTTTTATCACTATCATTTTGTGTAATTGTTGGATATTGTTAAATTCTTATAAATAAGGTTGATTGTAAGGAATCTATTTTCTTCGGTAGCTTTTAACATGTTATCGCCTAACCCTTTGATTCCTTGTTTAACTTGTTCACTTGAATCAATAACTAGATGCTCTACTTTTTTAAATTGCTCATAATCTGTTCTAGTTTTTTTCCCATTTCTTAAACTCATCTTTTAATTGTTGTTTTATTTTTTATTTCATCTAGCTTTTTTAACAACTATTGGATCATTCTTGCATAAATTTATTATGGATAAAAGTAAAATAACCATTTAATATATATTGTTCAAATTTTATGTTTAATGTTTTCATTCAATGCTTTTATGGCCAACTTTTTCTTGTTTAAAGTTTACTTTTACTGCTTACAAAATTCTTAATGTTTTCTCTGTATTTACCATCATTAATTTTTCTTGTCATATCAATTGTAAGAATACCAAATTCATTTTATTCCAATATCTACTACACATTTCTTTAAAATAGCCAAATTTTAAATCACCACCAACAGATTATTGATAAATATGATTAGAGTTCGAATTTTGCATATTTTAATATAATTTTTTATGGTACCTGGTCTTGTATCTTCACGAATTATGCTATTTTTGAGGTACTAGGCTACTTTAAATTCAAATTTAAAATCCATATATTTCCATATTTTTGGCATTTGAGCATACTTTTGTCTTATTTAGAGGAAATGGCCGTAAAGATGCATATTTTTTGACATTGAGAGGTCATATTGAGGTTCATTTTGTTCCCTGACAACCCAAGAACCTCCCAGAATATTAGGCCAATAAATTTCCAAAATGAGATAATTCGGGACGAGCCATCAGAATAAAAGCCTTTCAGATAAATGTGGGTAGCTTATGGAGGGACATAGTCTTGGTTTTCCTCTTAGGTAGTCTCTTGTATAAGGATGCTAAGGAATGGTGATGGTTCACTGCTGCAAAATGGATTATTGGAGTAGAAACATGCTTCGGTATTGGTTGCCTGCAGTTAATGTGTGTTCAGGCCACTCACCTGATCTCAGCAGTTAGTTATTGTTGGCATTTCGGAATATAATCATTCTTGCATGTGTTTCCATACTGTTCACATCGACTGTTTTGTACCTTTTTCGAATTACAAACATGCTCAGGCCAAAAACCAATAATTTATGGAAATTGATCGGGAGCGATTGTGCTTTCACAATGGACGGATAAATAATATTCTGTCAACTAGGTGCAAAAGAGGTAAGATTAATGTTGTTTTTCTCTTTTTAGATAATTTTTGTAAGAAATTAAAACAATTGTTAAGTTCATTTGTAAATTTGCGTGCATGTTTTCTATGTACAATTGGGAAGGAACAAAAAACCTTTAGGAATTGCCTTTGGCGTTCTTGTAAATTAAAAAAAATGTTGTGTGGGGATCGAAGTTCCAATTTTTAGAAACGTATTTGTAGTCTTAATACACTGTGACCATCTCGCGAGTACACACTGTTCTCTTACATTTTTGTACAATTGTACGCACTTATTGATATTTATTCGCTTCTCCAACACTTAAGATCAGGATCAAGAAAAAATTTCAACTTCACAGCAACAATTGACCTTCTCATTTTCAAACCATATGAAAGACAAAAATTAGTTCAATGCAGACATTTGTGAGGCTATAATAAAAGCAAAAATCCCCTTGAATAAGCTGTAGAATGATGTATTAAGGACCTCCTTGAAAATATACACAGGAAAAGATATTCCTCACGTGTCATCGCTCAGAAAGAACTATGTGGACTCATTGTCTGAAAAGGTAAGGTTTTTCGGTAGGTGAAAGTCAATGGATATAATTTGGTATATACATGGACCAAAATAATAGTTGTTTACTTTCAAAAAACTCAAGAAATATATTTAAATTATGTTTGAATGTTTATTTTCGTAAGGATTTGAGAAGGAGACAATCTGTCTCAAAATGATCAATGCAAAAAGAAAGTAAATTTATTTTTAGAGAATATAATTTTTTTGTGCGAATTAAACGACTATTATTTTGGTCAATGTAGATACATAAGAAAATAATCAAACTATAGGTAAGTGCTAAAACGGATATAGTTTCTTTCATGTGTACGTCTCCTACAGAGTGTCCACATGTTTATGTGTATTTTTTAATTTAGTTCCTCTATTACAGACATTGGAGTATATTAGGAAAGACATTAGCGATTGTCCAGTTCAGCTATCTGTTGACAATACCATTGATTCTTGCAGTCATTATATGGTGCACGTCATAGTTGGAAAACTCTCTGCTGATGAGGCTGGACGAGGACACCTCATACTACATAAATAAGTCGAACGAACAACACACGCCACGACTGCACACACAGGGCAGGAAGCATTGTGTAAGTTTCGCCAATATTGAATAGTATAAAATAAATTATAGGTAATATAATCAGTTTTTCACTTCATGTCCCGAGCCAATAATAAAATAATAAAAAGAATTGAAAATTTTCGGTATGTGAAAGTTTTTTATTTTCTTTCACGTGTGCTATGGAGAAGTGAAGATTAGGATCGTGGGGAGTACAAGGTTTTAGCCATTGTGATGAATAGTGCCGCATATATACTGAAGGCCGCAGAGTGTCTCCGGGTGTTTTACCTTAAAATTATTCACCTAACGTGTCTGGCTCACGGCATCCATCGAGTCCCTGAAGAGGTCAGAGCCACATTGCCAGACATCAACAGCCTTATGTCTTCAGCAAAGAAGGTTTTCATCAAGACACCAAATCGAGTAAGAGCTTTCAAGACTGCTCCCCCTGACTGTAATCTGCAACCTGAACCAGTCTTGACGAGGTGGGGAACGTGGATTTTAGCTGAAAACTATTATGCAGAAAACCACAGAAAATTTCAAGAGGTATGGATGTGTGTATAGTTCTGGAAGCAAAGAAAATGAACACAATGTAGAATTCCAATATTAAGCTAATTTCTCTGTACAGCAGTTTTCAGCTTGGAACTGGCATTCAGTAGATTACTACATTCTTGTTCCAGGTCCTAAAGGGCTTTGAAGATAGCGAAAATTTAGCCATAGCAAAAGCCAAGGACACCATAAAGAATTCCAGCGTGTTACACAGCCTACCTTTCATCCGAGCGCACTTCGGTGGCCTTCCAGACCTAATTGAGAAACTTGAGACTCATAACATGGAAGTTACGAAGGCAGTGGCTCTCGTCGGAGGACTCAGGACACAGAGCAAGATTAGGTGAGAGACTGATAAGGAAATGGGTGCAGTTCTTCATAGAAATCCTGGTTGATCTACGATTCGGAAGATCGCTCAGTTACTGGAAGGGGAGAAACGCTCTGAGAATTTTTGCCTGTTGTGTCATGTGATGTTGAACAATCATTTTCAAGATTGTGAATATTATTATCTGACCACAAGAAAAATTTTCATGTAGAGAATATGGAAAAAGTGTTGGTAGTTCAAACAAACTCTAATTTTTAGAATTTACCAAACTTATCGTGTAAGTACCTATGTTATACTTCATTTTATTCATTGAATTATAGCCATTATTGAAAGATATTTGATGGACAGTCAATTTTCCCTAGTAAGATGCATATTTTAAAGAATTTATCTAAGAGAAATGCATAATTAAAGAACTTTAGCTGCATATTGTAAGGAATATACTGGCACTAAGAGCATATTTTAACTGCATATTTCGAGGAGTTTTGGCGCATATTACGTGGGTTTTAAGTGCATGTCGATTGGAACACTAAATATGATTTAAATTTGAGTCTTCTTGTCACAAAATATCTAACTAATTATATCTCTAACTAATTATTCTGGTATTTTTTAATAAGATTGAGGTAATAAAAACAATCTATACTTTTATTTATTAAAATGTTCTCTTAGTATATCTTGATTTTCAAGAACGAAAAAGTCTAAAAACAACAACTGAATTATTTTCATATTCATCTAATGAAATGATTTCAACATCATTTTCAATAAAAGTGGTGATGTTTTTCAGTAATTTTATCTTCAATCCATTCACACCTTTTTACAAATTGTTGATACTTTGATTGTTCTAAACTTTTAGAATAAATATACAATTGATTAATTTTTTGTCAGTGTAACCATAATTATCAATCATCAGTGTAATAGAATTTAGTAAAAGTTTACCACATTTCTTTTATAATATTTTTTCAGCATTTCTTATTTTAGGGCCACAATCCGTTATTAATTTATATAATTTTACTAATATAAATGAGAGGGTTACTGTAACTGAGTTATAGTTCATCTATACTTTAAAAAATTAACTGTTCCAATAAAAGAAAATTATAAAAATGTTTCGTTTTTAAACAACTCTTTTAACTCCAAATATTACATTGAAAAATAGTAAACTTTACGTTGATGGAGAAACAATTGAAATTCTTGTTGTTGAATATAGCTTAACAAACTTAGAAAAATTTATTCATTCGAAAAATCCAAATATTCATATTAAAGATGATGCAATTTTAAACAGAGTTGCTATTGAAAATGATTTAAAATTACACATGGATATAGAAAATAGTTTTGGGGGTATATCAGGATTTAATAATCAAATTACTGCAGGGAATCGAACCCGAGCCCACTGCGTGGGAGGTAAGCACATTACCACTCAGCCAAGTAGGCACACTTAGCCTTAATGAATCATAAACAAAATCGAGAGTTATCAGTTCTACTCATTCACTGTGAATGAGAAAACAAAAAAATAATTTAAATGCACCCAACAACAACACAGAAATTGAAATAAATATTGGAAATGCATGGCTTCATCCAAATTATGCACAATTATACATGAAGTTTAGAACTCTTATAGCTAATCCAGATTCTTCAGAATCAGATTATCCAACATACGACAGAAAAATCCAATAAAAGATTAATCGATAATTATGTACCAAAACTGTTTGATTTTGTGACTGTAAAGAAAGGAAATAATACTTTAACTTGAACATCCTTTTATTTGATCAATAGCTATTTTATGTTTGACCTCATCTTATACTGATAAAATAAGTTTGGGAGGACATTTTATTAATAATGGAAAAATAACCAATAAAAAAATGAAGTACTTTATCTGTTACCAATGCTTGGTGGTTTTTTTAAAAATCATGAAGAAATTATGTGGGAAGGAGATTTAACAGTAATTTTTACTAGATCTTCTATTTCTGGAGATGCAATTCTTAGATGGCCTGATTATAATAATTCTGGGGCTGAAATGAAAGATACACATCCTAAGGAAGGAAATATTGTGGTAGACGCATTGGAAATTCGTGTACCAATTGTTAAATATGAACCAAATTACGAGTTAGAACAACGAGAAAACAGTCTGAAACATCCAACAATTCCAATACCTCTTATGAACAACAAACTGCAGAAGTTGCGGGATGGATTGGTAAAAAAAATTTCGAACTAGAAATCGCAAATTGCTATAGTTCAGTGGAATTTGATATGCCAGATTTCGTATTTGTTACATTTCAGACAAATCGTAAAAATAATGAGTTACTTGACTCTGCATTATTCGACTATGTTAATATACAGAACTTGTTCTTAAAAAATGGAAGAATAGAAATTTTTCCACAGGAAATGTGGATTATTAATCCTCCAAATAATTTTATCAAAGCATACGATGCATTTCTCGATTTTAAACGCGATACACTACTTAAATCAGTCACTGACGTAACTCCATAATATTTCATAACGAACTATCCTATCTATGTGTTTAACATGACTCATAGGAAGAATATTGTGTCTACACAGAAAAGACTATGAAACTTTGTGCATCTTTCAATGAAAAATTCCTGCAGATACTTTAGCATATGTAGTTATGTCCGCGAAGAAAACTTTAACTTATGATGTACAGCACAGAATACTTACTGAAAATTTTAACTATAAATGAATAAAGAACTAGAAAAAGTTAAAGAAATCTATACAGCATGTTTGCATTTCATTTTGAAATATTTTCAGATAGAAACTGAAAATAAAAGCTGAAAAAGTTTCACTTGTTGAGAATGCATTTGTATTTTTCCTATTAAATTTTTTAATCTTTAAATGGACAATACCAAACAGCTAAAGCAATGTGGTGACTTTTTCTCTAGACAGAGTATCAATGAATTTCGTAAAGATAAATATCCAAAAGATGGATATTGTTGCATTTGTAAAGAATGTGTATCATGTCATCAGAAAATTAAAGTTACTTGAGAATGTGGTAGAGCTGTAGGTAAAATAAACACTGAAAAATCATGTACAATCGACAGTTCATAAAAGTATTATGGCTACTCAAGAAGAAAGAATTAGAAATGGATAGATTTTTTACATTCACGATAATTCATTTTATTTATTTTCTTACTTTCACCTTTTATAAAAAATCTTGAATTTTATTTTCTTATGTTCACCTTTTGCATAAAAAATATAATTATTTTGGAAAATTGGTGGACTTGATACTAATAAATATTCGTTATTATAAATTTTTTAATTGAGTGGATTGTTCAGTGGGTTCTGGGTAAGTTTTTGTTTTCTAAAGAAAAGAACGAGTGCTGTGGCGTAGCAAGGTGCCTTGTGCAGAAGTTCAAACAAATTACTTTTACTGTCAGCAGCCAAAATTGGGCTCTTCTTGTATTACTTCTTGCTGGCACTGGAATACTTTTAATTGCGGCAACAACGTCCTTTTCCCTTCAAAAAGTACCATGGCCACATGCAACATACATTTTTTTTCTGTCTCAGAATCCGAAAATGGTGTTTGGCGTTTATTAACCATCCAACACACACGCATTGCTGCTACTGCGTGGTTTTCTTGCTCGCTCGTAGAGCGAACTAGGAAGGCCATGCATTTTTTGTACAAATATAGATATGCCTGGAGTTTTTCCTTGATGAGCTTCACTACCCAGAGTAAAATTTTTATGGAATAGCTGATATCTTATTTTGTAGCGTCGCCTTACATTGGCACTTTTAACAAGAGTGACAAAACGCCTATCAGGCAGCGTAAAACAATACTGATCAATCTTTTCACTCAAAAACTTACTATGTTCACAAACGATTCACCCTTTTTTAGGATCCACATGGATGCAAATGGAACGTTATGAGCTTTGGTAATAAATGCCCCGTACAAGATCACGATTACTGCTGACAAACTGGCGACAAAATTTGAGTACTTTATTTAGATATATTCTTTTTAAAAATACCTGCGCCCAACACCCAGAACATGTAGACCCACAGCAGAAGAGCTACTTCCATGTCAAAGCACATGCTGCCACTCACCAAAGGGGCCGCACTGCAACGTAAGGGCTTTGTTGTCAAAGAGCGACGCCACAGAGTGAACTCCCTCGAAGTTTCATACACTATACTCCATTCATCATAAGAATCAGCCTGAAGTAAACAAACACAAACGCGATGATTTGTCAGCAGCGGTAACTTCAAATGGTTCAAATAGCTCTGAGCACTATGGGACTTAACATCTGAGATCATCAGTCCCCTATAACTACTTAAACCTAACTAACCTAAGGACATAACACACAACCTTGCCCGAGGCAGGATTCGAACCTGCGACTGTAGCAGTTGTAAGGTTCCAGACTGAAGTGCCTAGAATCGCTCGGGCACAATGGCCGGCCAGCCATAACACAGTCCCTGTAAGCGCTACTTGTGCCCTGATTGCTCCACTTTTCGTATGTGCCGCGAAAATGGATGACAATGCATCCTGCTACGTAATTTCAAAAAATGGTTCAAATGGCTCTGAGCACTATGGGACTTAACATCTGAGGTCATCAGTTCCCTAGACTTAGAACTACTTAAACCTAACTAACCTAAGGACGTCACTCACATTCATGCCCGAGGCAGGATTCGAACCTGCGACCGCAGCAGCAGCGCGGTTCCGGACTGAAGCGCCTAGAACCCCTCGGCCACAGGGCCGGCGCTTTGTAATTTAACAGGTTCAAGGAACATCGTTAATGGCTAGAAACATTTTCTTCTTAATGTTGTTCACAACATTACAGAAAAAATCAGCATAGATGTTGCTTGAGAAATATCATGTAATAAAGAAACGAGATAGTTGTGAACTATATTCATAGCATTATCTGAAGAGTCATAGGTTAACAATCAAATGACCAAGTGAGCAGCAGTTCGAAACGTGCTGCTATGGTAGCTCAGCATCTTCAGTCAGAGCGTTAGCTACCCTCTGTAATAAAAAATTGAGTTAATGGATCAACGATGAACTTGAACAAGTGTCATGGGATGTCCGCCACGAACAAAAATAACAAACAATAACGAACGAAATGAGATAAAAAACCGTTACGATCTACAATTTCTTTTCGTTCAGTTTGAATACCTAAATGGTTTCATTGTGAAATTTATGAAATATGTGGTAATTTACTCATGCTTAACCATCAATTTTTCAAGAAAAACCATATGGTCAGTTGTGAAGGAAGTGTCTGGTCAGCAGCACAAAGTCGACAATATAAAGTCAGTTCGTAGTAAAAATATGTCTGTTACTGATAAATCAGATATATGTACAGAATTTAACAATCATTTTCTGAGCATTGCTGGTGAATTAAATAAAAATGTATTTTCTACAGGGAATCGTATAATGCCTTTCCGAGACTGATTGGAATACTGTAAGTACTGTGCTGCACATGTTAGCCCTGTATTTACCCATATTTGTAATTTTTCCTTTAGGAATGGTCAGTTTCCTGAATGATTAAAGTACTCAGTAGTAAATCCACTTTATAAAAAGGGAGGAAGGGATAATGTAGACAATTTTAGACCCATTTCTATGTCATCAGAGTTTGCTAAAGTTATTGAAAAGGCTGTATATGCAAGGATAATTGATCATTTAATATCACACGATTTGCTATCAAATGTATACTTCGGCTTTAGAGTAAACGTCGCTTAACAGCTGGAAATGCTATGTTCTCTTTTCTCTGTGAGGTACTGGATGGGTTAAACAAAAGGTTTTGAACGCTAGGCATATTTTTTTATTTAATTAAGGAGTTTGATTGTATAGATTACAAAATATTGCTCCAGAACTTGGACCATTACAGAATACAGGGAGTACCTCACAATTGGTTCACCTCTTTCTTTAGCAACAGACAGCAAAATACCATTATTCATAATGTTGAGAATGGCTGTGAAGTGGGGTCTGAGTGGGGTACGATTAAGTGGGGGGTGTCCCAGGGGTCAGTGTTGGGGCCACTCCTGTTCTTTATTGATATAAATGATATGCTCTCTATTAGTACAGGTAACTCTAAAATATTTCTGTTTTCTGATGACAATAGCTTGGTAGTAAAGGATGTTGTGTGCAACATTGGCTCAGTTTCGAATAGTGCAGATCATGACCTAAGTTTATGGCTTGTAGAAAATAAACTAACGCTAAATCACAGCAAGACTCAGTTTTAACAGTTTCTAACACACCATTCAACAAAAATTCAACAAAAACCTGACGTTTTAATTTTATAGAATGGGCATATGATTAGTGAAACTGAACATTTCAAATTTCTAGGTGTTCACATAGATAGTAAACTGTCGTGGAAAGCCCATGTTCAGGATCTTGTTCAAAGACTTAATGGTGCCATTTTTACTATTTGAATGGTATCTGAAATGGTGATCGTTCGACACGAAAATAAGTCTACTTTTCTTATTTCCATTCACTTATCTGGTATGGTATTATATTCGGGGCAACTCCCTTCATTCTAAAAGGATATGTTAGACTCACAAATGGGCGGTTCAGGCAATAAGTTATTTTGAATATGCCTTGCATTACTGCGAAAGCAGATAGCATGTAAGTACAACTGTATATTTTAATGATTATTGGCTGGTTGTAAAATCTCTGGACAAATTAAGGAATAACTAACCGGGAGTTAACTTGTATTGCGCGTTGCATGACGCCATTTTAGTCCCTGGTTAGTTATACCCGAACTAGTGTTCACGTTCATGTTGGCAACGACTGAAGAGCACTCTGGGTATTTTCGCCTACATCATTTCAAATTTACTTATTCGGATGTTAGTGATAAGCGTTCCAGATCGCAAAACTAATGACTTAACTATACTTTGAGGCTGGTAGACACTGTAAATGAGTTCAAGAGTGTAGCAGAAATCACGAAATCTGCTGCAGTCTCATATTAGTGCAAAACTTGCAACTAAGTCGGTAGGATATTTATACTAAAGATCTCTTTGAAAATTAGTTAAAACATCAGATATTTGATGTTTAACCATTAAGAAATATGCCTAGATTTCCGATTAAAGGATTGGACAAAGTATGCAGCAGTTGCCACTCAGAAACAACTTCATATAGATCGACAGGGCCACTATAATAGACATAAGATATTTTTTTTCCTTTGTAAGGAGGAAACACATAAATATTATATCCAGAAAAGGTAGCAGAGGCTACAGATTTATGGTGTCCCATACTTGAAATGTAAATTCTAAAATGTGTACAATAAAATACACGATTTGATAAGTTGTCAACAGGAGGACACCACAGTGATTTTGATTCAGGTGCTACATATCTGCACACAATAATATTACATAAGATGTAGCTGTAAGAAGATCTTACATAAGATGTAGCTGTAAGTAGGCATCATTATGAAGAAGCAACTGTGAAATGTGGTATGCTTTGTGAAATACTTGGTGTTTTCAGTCTCACCAATAAACAGTGACTTCATGGAGACTGAATTAACTGAAAATTCTGAGAAATGTTGCTGGCTAACTTGGTGATGTATTCACATCTCAGATGATTAATTCATTACAGCAGCAATGTGTGTTCTACAGAAAATACCCTTGCTGAATTACTTAACACTATTTGTGCATCCACTTCACAGTTCTTTGACATGTATAAATCCTGTTTCTATGATGTGGTATTTATTTGAGAGTTTTTATGAAGAATAAGATGCCAGCATTTACAATAAGCAACCATTACATTTTTTTTAACCTGCAGTAGAAATGTACCTATGCACATCTAATCTAATCTAGCACATCAGACTGGAGGCAGTTGTTATCGTATCTCACCCTAAATGTTTGGTTGGTTTGGTTGTTTGGGGAAGGAGACCAGACAGCATGGTCATCGGTCTCATCGAATTAGGAAAGGATGGGGAAGGAAGTCGGCCATGCCCTTTCAGAGGAACCATCCCGGGATTTGCCTGGAGTGATTTAGGGAAATCACGGAAAACCTAAATCAGGATGGCTGGACGCGGGATTGAACCGTCATCCTCCCGAATGCGACTAAATGTTTGAGGAATAGTAACAATTTCATACATAATTTTGGCTTGTGCTGTCATCTCTAGCAGTAATCTGGGAGGGAAAGTAACTGGAGATGTGACACCTTCACTGTGTTCTTCCCTCTTTTGTACATTCATCTCTACTTTCATTCTTAGAACTGTCAGTTTTGTTTTC
The DNA here is from genome assembly GCF_023864275.1 of Schistocerca cancellata. Taxonomy (NCBI): domain Eukaryota; kingdom Metazoa; phylum Arthropoda; class Insecta; order Orthoptera; family Acrididae; genus Schistocerca; species Schistocerca cancellata. The sequence continues at coordinate 189,368,269 of NC_064634.1, forward strand.
AGAATAAAAATACCTATTCTCAAATGTGGAAGGATTAGCAGTGTTGCTGATGGTTGTGGTTCAAAACCAGCGTGACAAGAACCAGATAATAGAGGAAGAACTGTATTGCTTAAAAAGCTAAAAAATTGGAATCAGAAAATAAAAATTGATACAAATGATTTCACAATAAAAATATATGAATCCATATGCATTGGTTTATTTTATGTTCATTTAATTACATTAGAGAAGTGAAATAATTTTTAAAAATCTGTCTCTCATGCATGTTGTCCAGTGTCATATGCATCCTCTTAATAATGCTGCTGGCTGCTCCTTTACCAATACCAAAGAAGTCTCCAGTGTGTAATTTTTCCTCCTATCTACACGATTATGTAGTTCTAAATTCGTTCGAGCATTCAGTCATTCATGATAGGAAACACAGTCATAGCTCAGTCACTCAAAATGATTCAGAAATTTTACTTGTTAGAATGAAATCAGGCGATGATTCTTCTCTGCAGGCTCGTGCTTTGCGGCAGTCTGCTAATCTGTACAAATAAAATGCCTCGTAATCTTGGGAGCGTTGTACAATCAGTCAGGAAACCTCAGATCAAGCGGATATTTGGCTTTGATGAAGTTTAACCTTCCGAAGAAGTAATGGAGCTCTTGGATTATTAAATGCAGGTTCGTATCCAGTCTTTCGGAAGTTCCCTTCTGATTAACAACTACGCAATATATCGATGAATGTCATTAATTCTCAAATGTCAAATACACACCTTTTGTATGAAGGAGCCATATATATATATTTCACTTTTAATCGTACAATTTCGTATCAGTTATCTTCTGTCATAAATCTCAATAATCAGATTACAGTTCTTCAAACAAAGCTCAGGCTAACCAGCACGAAGACAATCTCGGAAACTATTTTCTTCTAACAATCACCAGAGAGAGTACTACAAAGAATAATTATGGGCTCATGGCATAGCTATTGTATGAAACTATTTTGCTCATTGATTCTGCGAGTATGAAGATAGAAAATTTGTAAACGTCATTCAAGGGTAGAATTGTATCAGAATAATTCATCGATTATAAAGAGATATTACAATTGCCCCTCGCAGCGAGCGAAGTTAATGATAATACACTTTGCGAGCTAACAGGAAAAATTTGTTGGGTTGTTTATTCAAAAGAGGAATATTTTGAATTAATAGAATTTTACCATAGAGAGTATGGGTAACATGTTAAGACAGTAAGTTACGAGAATACCTAAGCTGTAGCTTTTACATGTACCGGGGTATACCCTCATCCCGAGTGCATAACCAGGGAAGATGTAGATTTGTGTAATTACGAAAAAGGTCTACCCATTTGGGAACTGGCCTTCACAGGGAAACCCTGGAAAACCCGGAAGAATAGACCCCAGCTAGGGTATTAAAGAATATAGGAAAGCCTAAATCCAATAATTTTGCAATATATAGAAGCTCCATAGATTAGATTGAAGGAAAAGTGCCTCATAGCCAAAAAACTTTAACAATATTTCTCAAAAAAAATTTCAAAATTCTTCTTTCGACGATGAAGCCGGTGATCTCGTTGTGAAGTCGATGGAACAGGAGCACTGGGTACAAACAGCGGGTAGGCGACGTACAGCGTTTGGTGGAGGTGGCACGGAGGACAGGCGCTGGCTTATGGTACAGGACAGAAGCTGGTAATGTGCCGTAGAAACAACAAGATGATCTCAGGAACAAATGGTCAGGGATGTGAACATGGAACAGGTTTAAAGTGGAACAGGAAAAGGTTCTGACTGAATAAATCCCTGGAAGAGAGTGGATTAAGGCAACAAAGTCCATATTTCGTCGTTGAACTCAAAATCGGAGTGGATTCTTATATTCTTCCATCTGTACTAGACTGGAACATCCATCAGTCCTGGCAAATGCGAAATTTTTGTAGTCGTCAATACCAATTACAGCTGCTGATTAGCCGCGCAGGATTAGCCGAGCGGTCTAAGGCGCTGCAGCCTTGTACTGAGCGGCTGGTCCTGGCAGAGGTTCGAGTCCTCCCTCGGGCATGGGTGTGTGTGTTTGTCCTTAGGATAATTTAGGTTAAGTAGTGTGTAAGCTTAGGGACTGATGACCTTAGCAGTTAAGTTCCATAAGATTTCACACACATTTGAACATTTGAACTGCTGATTATCCAAAATATTGCCAAATAGACTGTGGGCATTTCAATTTTGTTGTAGCTCATATCGAATGTATTCCTCTCAATTTCTTTTTTTAATCTAATCTTCGTTTTGTTATAGTGCAGGTGGAAGTAGAGCATTGAATCTGTCTGAGGTTTGCTTTCAATTACGAAATTATGGATAAAATTTAAGTTGACACCCGATGAAAAATTTTAAACATAGGCATATGACACTGACTCCACAAAAGGAATAATTTCTAGAAAAAAATTCTCTGAAAAATTTTCATTATTCTTGTAATTAATTGATTTATAGATCAAACTGCAAATATATATCATTAATGATGACGTATGTTCATTTAACAAATCATCCACTTGCAGAATCTTCTTCATCCTCTCATGAACATTTATGGAAATATATTTCAACAATTATGTCCATAATATGAAACACACAAACTGCTATTCTTAAAATGTTAATTAATATTCTTAAATTAATTCTCCTGATAGAGAAGGCATAATAAAAAAAATCTAAAAATTATAATAATTTTCTCTCGCGCAAACAGAGAGTTTCTTCAATTGTTTACAGCAATGACATTATCGACTGTTGCTTCATTTCACAGTTCATTTGTTTTCTCTGGTGAACAGTGCACATCATACACACAGCGTATTTACCTACATATCCCGCACTGTTCAAGTTTCACATTCAGTTCTCACATAAGTGCCGTGTATTGGGGAAATGTAGATGCACTTTCATTGTATATCACTATGGCATTTGCTCATAGTCCACACTTAAAAACACTAGTATTTAACAATTTCTTCTACCTATCTCAAAATTTTGTGCTAAACTATGACAGGAGTAATCTCACTGTCTCTTAACCTATCACAGGAGCAATCTCACTGTCTCTTACCCTCTAGATAACATAAACTTCTTGATATTTATATACACATTCGACTCCTAGTCAAATTCCACTCTAAATTCTTCTCCATATTTGGTATCACAGATCTACAATCCTTCAAAAAATTTCTTAATATCATTATGCGGAAATAATCCCTTTATTCTTTTCGATTCGGGATATGCCAACAAGTATGATCCAGGATTTGGTATATTTACAATAACATATGGTCCGGTATAAATAATATTCCATCTCTTTATGTTCTTCCTCAGTTTTGAGGAATGGATGTGTCGCCTCAATAAAACCTTTTCTCCAAGATGAATCGCGTGAATCGGGTGAATCCGTTTATCGTATGTCAATTTCCATTGTATTGCTTTTTTAGTTAAATTGACAAGTGCGAGTCGAATCTTTTCCTCCCATTTTAAATTCTGGTCTTCATATGTTGGCAGATGGTTTATTCAGAAGTTCTTTTCAATCTGACTAAACATAATCTCTGTTGGAGTAAAGTTAGTTGAGGTATGTGTCAGATTATTAAATATTTGTTCAAATTCTGACAAATAATCAGCCCATGATGTTTGTTTACCGTGACAATATGTACGCATAAATCGGTTTAATTCTCGGAAAACTCGTTCTATTGGACTACCTTGTGGATGGTAACATGATGTCAAAATTTGTCGAATACCAAGCTGTGTCAATGTTTGCTTCCATTTAAATCTGGTAAAAATTCTGGCATTATCTGTAATTATGGATTTCGGTAAACCTACATGTGGAAGATAGTCACGCACCAATCTCACTACAACAGCTCTGGCAGTAGCACACTTTAATGGATATAGGTTTACATATTTTGTAAACACGTCAAAGAATCCAACAATGAATTTGACTCCCCCTCTTGATCGTGGGAGAGGGCCGCAGATATCACACGAAATTAACGCCCTTGGCTCTCGTGGAATAATTGAATGCAGAACATGCTTACTACTTCTATTATCCGGTTTTGCCTTTTGACAGAGTAAACAGTTTTGTATTGTTTGGTGTACTTTTCTCCAAATATTCGGAAAATAACAGTATGCTCCTATTTTATTGGCACATTTAATTACACCAAAATGTCTCCATGATAAGTTGGTAAACCAAATTAATTTTTCCTCATATTCCTTCGGGATACATACACACCACCGTGGATTGTTGTCCTTCCCACATCTGAAGAATAATACTCCATTTACTAATTTATAATGATCTAAACTAGCCCTTGAATTTTGTTGTTCCTTTAGCTGAATTATCTTCTTCCATCGAGGGTCTTTTCGTTGTAAATTTCCCATATCTCTACAAAGATGTACATAATAAGTCTTGTAGATATTGTCCTGCAACAGTAATACTGGAAAATCCGAAGTATTTACTGATTCTATTTTCGGCGTTAAACCTTCTGGGGATCTTGACAGTGCATCCGCAATAATATTTTGTTTGCCAGACACATGAATAATTTTAAATTGGTGCTGTTGTAGTGTCATTGTCCAACGTGACAGTCTGGGATGTAATAATTTACATGTCTGCAAAAAGGTTAGTGATTGATGCTCACAATACGCAATCGTTTTCAAACCATATAGATAATAGTTAAACTCCTTGAATGCCCAGATAACCGCAAGTGCTTCAAGTTCTGTGGTCGTATAGGCTCTTTCGCAGGGCGATAACACTCGACTAGCAAATGCTATCGGACAGAATGTTGGTACCCCTTTTATTTTCCTTATTTGGAAGAGATAAGCACCTAATCCAACATCCGATGAATCCGTGGACAGACAGTACTCACAATTCATATCAGGGTGATATAATAAGGATGCATTAACGAGTTGGTCTTTAATGTCTCGAAAAGCTAGTTCACGTTCTTCAGTCCATTGCCATGGCACATCCTTCCGTAGAAGCCGGTTTAATGCCTCAGAATTCATGGCTTGAGTCTTTATGAAACGACAGAAGAACAATGCCATACCTATAAATCCCTTCAGCTGTCTTTTATTCTGTGGTAATGGGGAATTTTGAATTGCACTTATCTTCTTCTCGGTAGGCAGGATACCTTTCGCATCTATCATATGTCGTAAGAACTTAATTTGTGGTAAAGCAAAATGAGACTTTTGTAAGTTTACTGTAATTCCGGTTTTCTAGAAAACAGCAAAAATCCTTTCCAAAATATGCAAATGCTCTTCCCATGTTTTCGTGGCTATTAATAAGTCGTCAACAAACACAGTTATACGACTACGCAATTCTGGTCCAAGAACATAATCCAATGCTGAAATAAATATTCCGGCACTAATATTAAGTCTGAACGGGACAACTCTAAATTGGTAACTTCTCCCAACATAGATAAATGCGGTATATTTCCTAGATTCTTCATCCATTTGGACCTGCCAGTACGAACTTCTCAAATCAACATTAGTTTTGAATTAATTCATCTATATTTTCCGGATGAGTTCTTACAGGTAGTATTAATTTATTAATCTCTCTCGCATCTAGAACTAATCTTACGTTGCCTCCAGGTTTTGGAACGACTAAGAGCGGAGAACAATATGGACTAGTTGATGGCTCAATCAAGTTCCATTCTAACATTCTATTTATCTCCCTTTCAACAGATTGTTTTAAACGCCAGGGGATCGGATAGTGCATGTAACAGTAAGTCTGATGTGACTTCACTTGTAGGTGACAAATATACCCTTTAATAATTCCTGGTTTCTCATAAAAAATCTCTTCATATGCCTCTAACAAATAATGAAGTTGCTGCCTTTGTTCTCCAGTAAGCTGATTTGATTCACTAGCTTTTATCATTGTTGTTTGGTTAAAGTCCTCCTGTTGTATCAAATCCTTTGAAAGCTCCTTCCAACGACCGTTTGTAGTGTCAATTAATTGAACTATGGCACCGCGACAATATTTCTCATGCACCGTTTCCTTTCTATTTAAAGCCAGTGCTATCTCTTCTCCATTTAATCTAAATTTAGCTATTCCTTCCAAAAAATCAATCTGACAATCGTACTCCTGCATACTCCCAATACCAAGAATACAGTCCACTAATAACTTCTCCACTACAAGGAACGTGCATTTTATTGCTACATTTCCCATTTTCATCTCTAATTGTGTTTGTATTGTGACATTGGGAAAGGGTGCTCCAATAGCTCCGATGATTTTGCAGTTCTGTACCGGCAAAATTGGTACCTTCTTCTTCCTAATAATACTCCGAAAAAGAGCGCCTGAGATGACATTGGCGGAAGCGGCGGTGTCTAATATCACATTCGTTGGAACTTCCTCTATTTTAACAAATACTTCCGATACCGGAGCACTCGATCTGTCATTATGACACGTTATTAAATCCTTTGTTAACTCTTCAGTCAAAAGCTCACCATCATTATATGTTAACAATTGTAATTTTACTGTTTCGCCCCTAACAGATCCCCTGACCGCTCCTCCGGGGCACGATGCGGTCATCTTGGACCTACTGATAACAAACAGACCCGAACTTTTCGACTCTGTATGTGCAGAACAGGGAATCAGTGATCATAAGGCCGTTGCAGCATCCCTGAATATGGAAGTTAATAGGAATATCAAAAAAAGGGAGGAAGGTTTATCTGTTTAGCAAGAGTAATAGAAGGCAGATTTCAGAATACCTAACAGAACAAAACGAAAATTTCTGTTCCGACGCTGACAATGTTGAGTGTTTATTGAAAAAGTTCAAGGCAATCGTACAATGCGTTTTAGACATGTACGTGCTGAGTAAAACTGTGAGGGACGGGAAAAACCCACCGTGGTACAACAACAAAGTTAGGAAACTACTACGAAAGCAAAGGGAGCTTCACTCCAAGTTTAAACGCAGCCAAATCCTCTCAGACAAACAGAAGCTAAACGATGTCAAAGTTAGCGTAAGGAGGGCTATGCATGAAGCGTTCAGTGAATTCTAAAGTAAAATTCTATGTACCGACTTGACAGAAAATCCTAGGAAGTTCTGGTCTTACGTTAAATCAGTAAGTGGCTCGAAACAGCATATCCAGACACTCCGGGATGATGATGGCATTGTAACAGAGAATGACACGCGTAAAGCTGAAATACTAAACACCTTTTTCCAAAGCTGTTTCACGGAGGAAGACCGCACTGTAGTTCCTACTCTAAATCCTCGCACAAACGAAAAAATGGCTGACATCGAAATAAGTGTCCAAGGAATAGAAAAGCAACTGGAATCACTCAACAGAGGAAAGTCCACTGAACCTGACGGGATACCAATTCGATTCTACACAGAGTACGTGAAAGAACTTGCCCCCCTTCTAACAGCCGTGTACCGCAAGTCTCTAGAGGAACAGAAGGTTCCAAATGATTGGAAAAGAGCACAGGTAGTCCCAGTCTTCAACAAGGGTCGTCGAGCAGATGCGCAAAACTATAGACCTATATCTCTGACGTCGATCTATTGTAGAATTTTAGAACATGTTTTTTGCTCGAGTATCATGTCGTTTTTGGAAACCCAGAATCTACTATGTAGGAATCAACATGGATTCCGGAAACAGCGATCGTGTGAGACCCAACTCGCTTTATTTGTTCATGAGACCCAGAAAATATTAGATACAGGCTCCCAGGTAGATGCTATTTTTCTTGACTTCCGGAAGGCGTTCGATACAGTTCCACACTGTCGCCTGATAAACAAAGTAAGAGCCTACGGAATATCAGACCAGCTATGTGGCTGGATTGAAGAGTTTTTAGCAAACAGAACACAGCATGTTGTTATCAATGGGGAGACGTCTACAGACGTTAAAGTAACCTCTGGCGTGCCACAGGGGAGTGTTATGGGACCATTGCTTTTCACAATATATATAAATGACCTAGTAGATAGTGTCGGAAGTTCCATGCGGCTTTTCACAGAAGATGCTGTAGTATACAGAGAAGTTGCAGCATTAGAAAATTGTAGCGAAATGCAGGAAGATCTGCAGCGGATAGGCACTTGGTGCAGGGAGTGGCAACTGACCCTTAACATAGACAAATGTAATGTATTGCGAATACATAGAAAGAAGGATCCTTTATTGTATGATTATATGATAGCGGAACAAACACTGGTAGCAGTTACTTCTGTAAAATATCTGGGAGTATGCGTGCAGAACGATTTGAAGTGGAATGATCATATAAAATTAATTGTTGGTAAGGCGGGCACCAGGTTGAGATTCATTGGGAGAGTCCTTAGAAAATGTAGTCCATCAACAAAGGAGGTGGCTTACAAAACACTCGTTCGACCTATACTTGAGTATTGCTCATCAGTGTGGGATCCGTACCAGATCGGGTTGATGGAGGAGATAGAGAAGATCCAAAGAAGAGCGGCGCGTTTCGTCACAGGGTTATTTGGTAACCGTGATAGCGTTACGGAGATGTTTAACAAACTCAAGTGGCAGACTCTGCAAGAGAGGCGCTCTGCATCGCGGTGTAGCTTGCTCGCCAGGTTTCGAGAGGGTGCGTTTCTGGATGAGGTATCGAATATATTGCTTCCCCCTACTTATACCTCCCGAGGAGATCACGAATGTAAAATTAGAGAGATTAGAGCGCGCACGGAGGCTTTCAGACAGTCGTTCTTCCCGCGAACCATACGCAACTGGAACAGGAAAGGGAGGTAATGACAGTGGCACGTAAAGTGCCCTCCGCCACACACCATTGGGTGGCTTGCGGAGTATAAATGTAGATGTAGATGTAGATGAAGAAGCACAACCATGAAACACCAACAGCAGCAGCAGCAGTCGACCTCCAGTGCAGTCACTCAGGACAGGATCAAACGGAAAAGCAAGTATCATACTTCACATTATTCTATCTCGTGTCTTACTCATATTATTCCCTAAAGTTTTCACGTATCTGCTGAGCTCCACAGACGCGTCCAGACCTGCATCATCAGACTTGTAAGCCAACTCATCGAGACCTACAGCAACGACACCCGTCTCACCTGATCCAGTAGCGACCACGTCGGATCCTGTAGCCCACCTAGCCCACATGTTGTAGCAGGACAAGGAGTTGGTGCTCTCTGTCCCACTCAACAACTTGTGTGATGAGAACGCGTGACATGCACACGACACAACAAATGCAACCATGGGCGGTGTTCAACAGCAACTAAATGAAGGTCAGTACTGGATGCCAACATATGACTCATCCCAACTGAACATTCCTGTGATGGTTCAGAGTTTACATACTGCAGATAAAAAGAATACGTCGAGTGCAGCTACGCTTTTCACCATGACATACAATTTAAACCCCAGTGGCTCTAAACGTGTGAACATTTCTATAGAAGTGCGTCATGTTTGGGGGGTCTAATCTACGAGGTGCATTCAAGTTCTAAGGCCTCCGATTTTTTTTCTAATTAACTACTCACCCGAAATCGATGAAACTGGCGTTACTTCTCTACGTAATCGCTCTGCAGACGTACACATTTTTCACAACGCTGACGCCATGATTCCATGGCAGCGGCGAAGGCTTCTTTAGGGGTCTGTTTTGACCACTGAAATATCGCTGAGGCAATAGCAGCACGGCTGGTGAATGTGTGGCCACTGAGAGTGTCTTTCATTGTTGGAAAAAGCCAAAAGTCATTAGGAGGCAGGTCAGGTGAGTAGGGTGCATGAGGAATCACTTCAAAGTTGTTATCACGAAGAAACTGTTGCGTAACGTTAGCTCGATGTGCAGGTGCGTTGTCTTGGTGAAACAGCACACGCGCATCCATTCCCGGACGTTCTTGTTGCAGTGCAGGAAGGAATTTGTTCTTCAAAACATTTTCATAGGATGCACCTGTTACCGTAGTGCCCTTTGGAACGCAATGGGTAAGGATTACGCCCTCGCTGTCCCAGAACATGGACACCATTTTTGGTGGCGGTGAATCTGTGTGCTTCCATTGAGCTGACTGGCGCTTTGTTTCTGGATTGAAAAATGGCATACACATCTCATCCATTGTCACAACCGACGAAAAGAAAGTCCCATTCAAGCTGTCGTTGCGCGTCAACATTGCTTGGCAACATGCCACACGGGCAGCCATGTGGTCGTCCGTCAGCATTCGTGGCACCCACCTGGATGACACTTTTCGCATTTTCAGGTCGTCATGCAGGATTGTGTGCACAGAACCCACAAAAATGCCAACTCTGGAGGCGATCTGTTCAACAGTCATTCGGCGATCCCCCAAAACAATTCTCTCCACTTTCTCGATCATGTCGTCAGACCGGCTTGTGCGAGCCCGAGGTTGTTTCGGTTTGTTGTCACACGATGTTCTGCCTTCATTAAACTGTCGCACCCACGAACGCACTTTCGACACATCCATAACTCCATCACCACATGTCTCCTTCAACTGTCGATGAATTTCAATTGGTTTCACACCACGCAAATTCAGAAAACTAATGATTGCACGCTGTTCAAGTAAGGAAAACGTCGCCATTTTTAGTATTTAAAACAGTTCTCATTCTCGCCGCTGGCGGTAAATGTCCATCTGCCTTACGGTGCTGCCATCTCTTGGACGTATTGACAATGAACGTGGCCTCATTTTAAAACAATGTGCATGTTTCTATCTCCTTAGAACTTGAATGCACCTCGTATAATGGAAATTGAAAATGTCTCCAAATGCGTTAAAGTGCGAATTTCTGAGTTCGACTGGGATGAAACGTGCAGTGCAGAGTGCTACATCAACCAGCAAATGACCACCGAATATAATCCATCTCATTCCTCACCAGGCAGTCGTCTTACTCATGCTAGAGTTTCTATTACTACTGTATATGATGACTGCACCTTATGCATTAAATCAAGCATCAACTGCGTGTATCTAAGACATCAGTCAGTTATGAAATTATTCAATCTAGACTCCGCCATACGGCTTGCGCTCGAGAGACTGAGTCACTGGGTGCCTAGCATAGAGGCAGCATACAGTGATGTTGTAAACTCTCTACGTCTGAGCAGTATAGATATGGACGATTTTGAGCAGCACCTTCGTTCACATATCACCATTAAAGCTATGGACTTCCATTTGAAATGTGTATGTCAAAAACAAAAAAAATGGTTCAAATGGCTCTGAGCACTATGGGACTTAAGTTCTGAGGTCATCAGTCCCCTAGAACTTAGACCTACTTAAACTTAACGAACCTAAGGACATCACACACACCCATGCCCGAGGCAGAATTCGAACCTGCGACCGTAGCGGTCGCGCGGTTCCAGACTGTAGCGCCTAGCACTGCTTGGCCACCACGGCCGGCTGTCAAAAACCAGAGTACTCTGAGTCACCTATTGGACTGCGTGAGATACTTGCAGAATTTATTGCCAACCAAAAAGAATTATTTTGTAGATATTGCACAGGATATAAGAAGAAGCATGCAGATTATGATGATAGCCCAGAAATACTACATCCAATGTACGATTTTTAAATAAATGATTTATGTCTAAACTCGACTCGTGTTTTGTGTTTTGTTTCATATCACATTCCCATTATAATCAAATTATTCCAATAAATTTTCTTAAATTCTACTCAAATTATGATCATCTTACTTTTCATTCTTGTTTTCTTCGTGTAGTCAGTATAGCTCAATCGGTTAAGTGATCCAACTATACCCCCTACACACAAATATTATCATTATTATCCTCCCAGGTGTATATATATATATATATATATATAATGGGTCAACTACTTGTCTGTACGCTGTTCATTTACAGTCATGGTAGGCGAAGCATCCTTGGCACAAGGACTTTGTTGTCGGTGAATGGTCATGCGAAGATTCAGGTGAAGAGCAGAAGAAGAAGAACCGAATTCTCACAATGAATTTGTAAAGATATGTCATTGACTGACGTGCCCCGCAGCACCGCTACCGAATGAATCTGTAACCGAGCAGGAGAAGACCGCTACACTCCACGTCTCCTGACTGAATAGAACCCCCCCAGTCCTAACCCATCCAAGTACATGAGATTTCTCTAGATATAACCAAGTTGTGTATAGTAACAGATTTCAAACTGCCCTTATGTTACAGCATACAGTTCAGAAGAAAAAGAAACGACTCATGTTTTTTATATGCAATGGAGTTCCAGACGAATTGAGTTCGACACATTCTCACGTAAATCATTCAAGCTGTCATCTCTAAAGTATAGTTCTAGAGTCTAGGATCTGCACCTGGAAGGTATTCGTTAGAGAGAGAACATAAAAGCACACACTCCTAAGACAACAACGTTCTGCACTTAAAAACGGGCTATAGTGTTAGATCACTTAAGTTTCCGGTTCCCCTACACTCAACTGTCTTACCGAATCGTAAAACATCTGCTTATCATGATACGAGCACAATATATAGCTTTGCCGAGACATATAGCGTCCAATGATCACATCGAATCGCCGTTCAGAAATTATACAATACGTGCATCAGGTATATATAAAATGACAGTTCATAGGGCTGGATAGATCATACAAGAAGACAGATAAACGCAGTGCAGCAGTAGCGTCCGACATGTTAAAATTTTAAGTCATACCGTCACTAACTCGGCAAACAGCACATCTGTCGGGTAAATGTGTACATACGGATTGCAGCACCTCACCAGCACCTACCACTAACTTAGCTATGATGTTCAAGCCCCCATTCTACACGCAACATGCAACAGGGTGCCGATCACACAAATCAAAGTTCGTTTAAAAGAAATGTGTTGAAGTTTCATGAAATATGAGATCAAAGTCCTCTGGTGACCAACAGGTTTTCCATTAACTATCGTAAATAGAGACTGCTTTAAAGCATATACAGAACACGTAACCGTATACGAGTATAACGTAGGCTATGTCACTTTACTCATGCACCCGCATAGAACACTCGGAATAAAAATTGGTCTGTCAATTTATAACCTATTCTCTAATCATCGTTCGCAATTCTATGTATTTTATGTAACAGCTACCCATGCTATCACGACACAACCTTTCGTTCTATGATCTAAAATTACCTGTAAATGTAGCACAGCTGGCGACACTTAACTCAAATGCGCTGATCGGGGGATGTAATATAGCACTGTACTGGGCCCTATTCAGTGACCCCCTCATTCGGGGAGTGTTTGCTCTGTTTTCTGTATGTCTGTGTATATGCACGTCTCGCAGAAGGCTCCCAAGGCCCGCAGCAGAGCGGGGTTAGCGTTCGAATGCGGATCCGCCGCTCGTAATATTCCGAACAGTGTTCAGATGTAGATCCGCAATATGCCGTGCATGGTGTAGCGTTTGAATGTGGATCCGCCGTGTGCAATGTAGGAAGTTGTGTTTGAATGCAGATCCACAATATACCATACCCGAGTTAGCATTCGAGTGTGGATTGGCCACGTACTATATATCCAGAGTTGTGTTCGGGGGCGGATCCACCACACACCGCATCCGTGATAGGGTTTGCAGGTGGACCAACCACACGTTATGTCCAAACATGTATTCTATGTTCGAAGTTTGGTCCACCATCGGGTGGGACTGGGTCCTGGGAGCCTTCTGTTGGTCACCAGAGGATGAAAGATTAGTCTGGTGGTGGGACTGAGTGCTAGACCTAGTGGAGAACACACTATTTGCCGAAATCGTGTATAACTGTACTTGGGTAATGATCTGATGTCAGGGGCGTGCCCTGTTTCGATGGTTCTGTGTACTAAGTCAGTTGGACCATGGACTGAGTGGTGGTGCTGTCTCTCTCTTATTTTTTCAATAAAGACTGGCATATGATTTTGAAAAGTTGACGATTAGCGGGCAGGGTATTTTAGATGCATTATTATTAGACAAATTAAGAGTTGTTTGGTTGTATGGGCGTAAATGTTCTGAATTATTTAGGTGTGCTTCACATGTCTGTAGGCTGTGCAGTGACTTTTTTGACGGTTTACAATTAGCAAGCGTGTGTGTAGAGCCTTACACATGAGTTATGTAGGAGTAGTTTGCAGGTCTGTATGCTGTGGGACATGTCAGAGCCTGTATTCTGTGATAAATATAATTAATCGGTACATAAAGTGCTGGAAAATAAAATAAAGTCCTTCTCTCAAAGTCCCTAGGAGGAGGTGACGGTCGGGTGGAGGTGAGCTTTGTTCGGCACAATTTTCTTATGTTGGTAGCGAAACACGAAGTGACCGCCAAAATTCAAAGTTCACTTATTTCTACAGAGAAAATGAAATATAAGTTAATGTACGATAGTAAACGTTAATACAGCTTAGTGCATGAACATGGGTTGGTAAGGGGATGTGGCGGTCGGTTGAGGATCGTGGTAGGGACTTTAACTATTTGGTTCGAAGTCCAGGTGGGTGTGACCAATTTTTCTGGAGGGTTAGGTTAGCGGACATAACCCAATTGACCTATTTACCCGCCAAAATCCGCCATCTTGAATGACGTCATGCACTGTTGCCAAGTCTACACGCCGCTTGAATAAATTTGGCAACAATGCAGAGTGTCCCCGTACATAGGTTGTCCCATCACTCCTGACATCTTGAAAACTTATCCCCCAGTTAAACTCGCTAAACGTCCAGAACTCGCCAGTTAAGTCATCTCGAGTTTATTCTCCGGTTGGACGTTATTCCTGTTTCGTATAACACGTTTCTCGCAATAGTTCCAGAATAGCGCTTAACCAGCTGCTAACCGGAGATCGTACAACCATCATGATTAAGTTGAATAATTCTTTAACAAACTTTTCTACTGTCTGTCTATTGCTGTAACATTTACAGGTGAAATATAGCTTAGTCACTGAAATTCAAGAAACGTGTGAAGTATTTTTGTGTAAAGTGGGATCAGCGAGAATGTCAAATACCAGTACCTCCTGTGAGCAGTGGCGGATTTATATGTAGGCCCACTATGGATGGACATAGGGGCGGCCCGTTACCGGGGGCGGCATTTTTTGCTCTGTACTCATTTTAATCTTTTAAGTTTTAAAATAACTGCACTTACAAACGACAAAATTTTTTAATATTGTTTAACAACTTGCTAGTATAAATAAGCCTTAAAAACGAAATTCGACAATACAAGCTTGAATATATACATAGTTTACTTGGTAACTCAATACAAATTTAACATTGGGTTCCTCCCTGGTAGCATCTTCATGACTGTTCAAAATATTTTTAAGTAAGCTGTCAGGATGGCAATCTACAATACAATGTTTGAAACACTATTATTCCGAGAATGTTGTCGGCTTCTGCTTAACCGTACCATACTTTCCCTGTGAAAACACTGGACCCCTGAGAAGCTGTGATAAACTAATCAGCAGTTTCTGAAATACTGTAACATGTGTGGGCCTCAGTATGTAATACCTGATTCTATCTAAATTTATTGTAGAAATTACGGGGAAGTATTAAGTCAGTCCTCCATTACTGTAATTAATGTGAAAGCTCTGTGGTCTGCAAAATCTGAGCTACGATCTAATGACACATGTTTAACAAAACATGTGGATACTGTGAATGTTTTACAATTTTAAACACATGTTTATACGAAAAGAACAACATAAGCAGAATATATAATAACGTGTGAAAAACACTTCACAACTTTTTAAAGATTTTATTTATTTATTTACTTAGTTACCTTTTTGGCGAAAAAGGAGAAGAAACCAATTTTCGGTTATCTCATTTATTGTGCTGCAGCCTGCATGATATCAAAGTTCCAATTCTGTGGAATTGAATAGTACGTGGCACTGCACAATTTATATTAAATTTCTTAACTAAGCTTTATTTCTTCGAGGACAGGTTATTTTTATTTTATATTGGGACAAAAGGTGCATTTGTGTGTAGACATAACAGCATTGTCCACATAAATGACAACACACATCAATTGCCAACAAGACTACTTAAACTTTGTAGTCTGCCTTCTCTGCCCACAGAAACGGCTAAAATGTTATAAGAATAAGTGAAATAAGAGTCGATCCAGCACACCTCACTGCAAGAAATTGCAAAAATTATTTTCTTTTTAAATTAGAAAGACAGTGTCAAAAATATTTAGAACATATTTGCGTCCCATCTAAAATTCCGGAAACAGAAGTCAAAAAAGGGACTGTCCCATTTTCTTTACGAGATGAATTCCAGCTGGCAGGTGTGCTTCTATTGTTCACTGACAACAGAGAAACAGACGACAATGAAATTAAATTATTCTGCACTGTCGTTCTTTCATAGCACAGTTACGTCAAGTAATCCGAGTTGGTCAGTTCACTGCTCCATGTTGAAAGGAAAAATCTTTGTGCTCGTGTGCCATGTTTAAAGGAAAAAGGTTTGTGCTCATTTGCAGTGTAGTACGATTGGAACTGGATACAGTCTTTCTTTCTTTCATTTACATTTTTTTTCTTTTGTTTTGACTGTCGGTTGACAATTTTGTACATGCCGTAACATGAATAACAGCGAAAAAAGCAAACGTGCAAAATTAAGTGGGGCGGCATGTCGAAAATTATCGAAAGAAAGGCGAGAACGAGAAGCCAATGTTTTAAAAACGCTTGGCAGAGTAGATAAATGTTTCACAAAAAATGGTGCTGGATCGACTTCGAGTTCAAGTAGTACAGATGATATTTTTGACATGGCAGCTGTTGTTTACAACAGACGAAACGAAAGTTAAAAATGAAGAAAAGCAAATTGTTCCTGATTGCGAGTTTCACGAAAAACTAAGTGTCGAATCAGACATTACAAAAAGAAATAACCTCGTTAGTGATGATCCTGCAGAATGGTGTGTCAATGAATCAACAATCGACATTCTCTTACAACGTGGCATTAATCAAAATTGTAACAGTGATTTTTCTAATTCAAGAAGATCAATAGGCAATAAAACCAGATATTTTACCGTAAACTTTTAAATGGTGAATCATGATTGAATGATTTTCTAGTATACTCCTGTAGCACCAGTGCTGTTTTTTGTGCACCATGTAAATTGTACAGGGGTAAGGCTGCGATTGCTACTAATGGTATTGCAGATTGGAAAAATATTTCTAATGTTTTATGTCATCATGAGAGTTCACTTGAACACAAAAATTCTGAGTCATCACTCTTAACAGGAAAAAAGTCACTTGGTCCAATAGATAATCATTTTGAGTCATATGTTGAGAGAGAAAAAATATACTGGCACAGTGTGTTGAAAAGGGTGTTTGCAATAGTGAAGAAGCTAACAACTCGTGGACTTTCCCTATGTGGACATTAATTACATAATGGTCAGTTTATTACGTCTCTTGAACTTATAGCCGAGTTTGATCGTTTTCTCACAGAGCACACTAAACGAATGAAAATCTAGGGCAGGGATATACAAGTTATCTTTCTTCAACAATCTGTCATGAAATACAGTAATAGAACTTCTTTGTGAACGAATAAAACGAATTCTCATAAGTGAAATAAAACAGGCCAAATATTTCTCTATAATAATAAGAGTCTACTGCGACATGGTCAATTATCTTTCACATTAAGATATGTGAACGAGAATGGTGAACCTGTTGAACATTTACTTCTGTCTTCACCACACCCTGGACACAAGTCCGAAAACTTAGCTGAGGCCATACTAAAAGTCCTGTCTACAATTCCATTGATATTACTGACTGTAGAGGCCAGTTATATGACAATTCAAACAATATGGCAGGAACGTACACTGGTTTGCAGGCACTCATTAAAGAACGAAATTCGAAAGCGCGTTATGTGCCTTGTGCAGCACATTCTTTGAATTTAGTAGGCATTAGTGCCAAGCTGTTGTTGGGAAGCATGTTCATTTTTCAATGTAGTGCAAAACCTTAATGTTTTTTCTGCTTCTACACAGCGCTGGGATTAACTTCTTTCTTTAATGAAACCAAGAAGCAAAATGGTAAAAAGTTTGTCAAAAACACGTTGATCAGCAAGAGAGGAAGCGTGTGTAAGTATGTATGAAAACTGGGAGGGCGTTATCAATGCCCTCATACATATTGCCAATAATGCGTTTGAAAAACCACTTGTGCGAAATGCTTCAGCTTTATTGAATCAACTCAGCACACCAGAAACAGCATTCATGATGACAGTTTGAAAGAACATGCCCCAGAGATTTAATAAATTAAATCTGAAATTGCAAAGTAAATATTGATACTAGAATAGTGATGAATTAAATGAATCACTTGTAGAATTTATTACATCTATCCGTGGCACGTTCGACTATTATGAAAGAAAAATCCATGGAGGTTGTGACTGATATAGATTATGAATGCACCTATAAAAGATCACGAAAACGCAAAAACTTCACGATGACGAAGAAGCGGACTCTGAAGAAGTTTTTCTGACTTGAAGGGAAAAATTTCGAGTCGAAACATTTCTCCCAGTACTCGACAACTTGCACGCCCAATTAGAGAGGAGGAAGGAAAGCTATAGAACACTAATGGACTCCTTCACAGTTTTCTGTAACCTTAAGAACAGTTCACCTGACGATATTCCTGAATGTGCAGCGTGACACAGATTTAGAGCGTTCCTTCCCTAGTGAATGTGTACTTTTCGAGGATCTTTTGAAATCTTCTGAGATTAGTGATTTACCAGTCGAAATTAGTAAATTTTTGCGATAAGAGAGGTTACAGTCCGTTTTTCCGAATGTTGAAATTGCTCATAGACTATTTCTGTGTATGGCACTTACAAGTCGTTCAGCAGAACGCTCGTTTTCGGCTCTTAAAATACAGAAATCGTACCTACGTTCTACGTTGTCTGAGGAGAGATTGAACGCCTTGTCCATTCTTCACATGGGAGCCGACCTGCTAACTGATAACCGTCTGAACTATGAAGATATGATCAACGTGTTTTCTGCCATCAAAGCCAGACGCAAACTTTGCTGACTGATGAGTTTATTTATTTATTTATATTAGTTTTAAAAATTTAAGATTATAATGTGACTTTTATTATAACTTAGAGCACATTAATTGGACTTGCAAACTACGTATTACCTGTTTATTTTACAATTGCCGATGGCAGAACGCGAAACTCGTTTACCTGCAGACGTGACCGAAGGCGCCCGACAGTACTAAACAATACCCGAATGATCCAGGCCTCTCGGCGCTGTACAGTCAAGTCATACTGATACTGTAATGTATTACAACCGACGCGTATTCTTGGCGTCTGCTGAAACGTATAGTTATCGCGGAAATATACGTTATCGGAAAGTACGCTCAGATGAAAAAGTGTTAATAAATAACGTAGTTCAGTTCTGTCGATAAATACGTAAAAGTTTCGTTAATACCGTTAGAAAGAGCAGTGGTGAGAGCAGTAGCTGCAGTATAAAAATATTGAGCCCTCACTTGGATTAAAGGTATTGTGTACACGTATTATGCAGCATCTAGCTACACAGACCGTAATGCTTTACACGTTAACTATTAGATTATAAAACAAATTTGATTTTTCATCACTAGTCTGCAAAATTATGTAATAGCAAATCCAGTTCCGTGTTTGTTCGTCTGTATGTAGTTATTAGTTCGTGCACCGAAATCTCTACTTCATTTTCGTTTCTTAAGCTTTCCTGTAGATTCACGTATTAATACCGAACGTGTTTTTTTTTATTTTTAAAATTTTTTTTGTCTGCTACACATTCAAGTTATTAAACCGTTAAACGACAGTTTAATTTTAAACGCATCTCTGTAAAAGTATATATTAGTTTCTAATGTATGACACGTTCACTTCAATTTTTAGATCGTAACACAACTTTTTTATTTTCATTGTCAACAGTTTCGTGTAAATGAACGTATTGAAAGTGAATGTATAACAAAAATCCGTTGTCTCCTACAAGCTCTGCTGAATTTTTAGGCCATAAAAGAAAATTATTTTCCTTGTGTTCGTTTCTGTTGTCTTTCGACAGAAGAATGCGTTAACACAATGCAGTTTTAAGTTTGTTTTGTCCGCTGGCGTACACTCAAGTGCAGTCAGGAACTATTTTACTAGACCGTTGATGCGCCCTACAGAACAACGAATAGCAGAGTACAGAAATAGCTCACAGCACTCCCACCCGAAACGACAATTGTGAAGTGATGAGGTAATAGTTATTAATAAAACTGTTTTTTTCTTGGGGAAGAGGTGTACATAAAATGGTGTGCCTAGGGGAGCAAATTTTTCAAATCCACCACTGCCTGTGAGGTATGTTTGTGTTACGTGGGATCAACGAGAATATCGGATACCAGTACCTATGTGCATGGCAGTGAAAGACACCTTAAATACCATGGGATACAAACAAAATCTGACAGAAATTTTCCCTGAGTATTTCGGGAAATTTTTAATCAGGTTGGCCAGGCTCAAATATGAAACGTTATGTCTTTCATATCAAGTCAGCATTATTATTCTAAATACTCTTCTGCTGATATCAGAAATCTTTTCTGGAAGCAATTAAACTTTGCCCCAGTTATTGATAGTGAATCAAGAAATCCAT
This sequence comes from Schistocerca cancellata, assembly GCF_023864275.1. Lineage (NCBI taxonomy): Eukaryota > Metazoa > Arthropoda > Insecta > Orthoptera > Acrididae > Schistocerca > Schistocerca cancellata. The sequence continues at coordinate 189,388,612 of NC_064634.1, forward strand.
GTAGTAGTTCATTGAGATGAAGGAGAGAAAATTCTCATTTCCAATGCCAGTATAATTAATTGGAAGCATAGGAACAGTCAATTTAGTAAAATGGAACACAAACTGACATAAGGAAAGAATTATTAAGTGACTCTAAAAAATTCTTGAGAGCGATAACGCCATAAAGGAAAGGGAAACACTTTGACAGTGACGACAAATTATCTTTAACTGAGGTAAATATGAATTAGAAGGAATTATGTGTAATAAATCAAATGAAATAATAAAAATCGCTAGAAATTGTTGTGAATAACTGTACAGAATAGAAAGGGCAACCAATTGAACAGGAAGAAGTGGCTCATCAATTTTATATCTCCCTCCTCTCACCAAAAGATTCAAACTTCAGTAATTAATGAGGACAAAAAAGACATCATGTACATAAGATCGACTCATTTGTTTATATTATTTGCCCATGGTAATTTACGTAAAACGAATATCACACGCATATATTCTCTAAAATTGGGGATTTAGCTAAAGGTAGATCATAAACTCTGGGCATTACTAGGTGTTTTCCGCCCTAGTAGAGAACTGATAAATGACACCTCCTCCTTCTTACTACTCTCTAGGTTATCCACCCCCCTCCCCCTCCAATCCATCACTACCAAAATCTAATGCCTCAACATTGGAGATCTCTTATTACACTTTTACTCATTAAAATAAGCCGAACAGACATCCTCATTTTTTGGGGATAGTCTTCAATGTTCATGATTTATCCGCAATTCCTTTACAGATGAGGGCCAAATGTTCTCAATTTCCTATTTTTTGTCCTCAATGTTAAGAAAACAACAGCTGATATGTCTGAGAAAAGATAAGATAGTTCTTTTCTCATGCTGCGTGTCTCGGCTACTTGGAGACTTACAGGCAGACACCAACTCATTTTTAAGTGTCTTTATGATGAATTGCAATTACCTTTTACTCCTTTTAGACTTGTCGAAGGAGAAGTAGAAAACCTAACTTTCCATAGGAAATAATAAAACCAAATACATCAATAGAATCACCCAGCACAACTGATACTTGGCAACTGATCTACAGAGACAAAAACAAAAAGAGGGACTGCAGGAAGTATGGTATGTAGTCGCAAAATAATCGCAAGCCAGTTCATGAGCTCCGCTCCAGCGCTCGCCACAGATGAATCAAGGTCACGTTTATTTCCGTTTCGTACTCAGTAGCAGCTGCTTTAGGTTTGAGGTAGGTAGAGGCAATGTGTTTACTTTCGTCAAAGTAAGTGAAGACTTATTAAAGTAACTATTCGATAAGTTTTTGAAAACAATTCAGTGTTTATTTTTATTTTTCATTTTTTCTCCTCGTTTGCTCAGTTTTTTCGTTGTTTGATTTGAAATTAATTCTGTTCGCCTTTTGATGTCCCTAAAATTTTGCACCCTAGGCTGCCGCCTGGTCTTGCCTAATGGTAGAAGCAGTCCTCATCAATATTCTTAACGTAAATGTGTGAGTTAGACAAAAACTACCCTTTGCAGCAAATTCATGTCACAGCTCCAGGGAAGACCAGTACCATAAAACTTCAAAATTTCTACTTCAAAGACAAAAGTAATGGCTTTTAAAGGAAGGGGTCCCATTACACACTCCTATATACAGAATAGTTATAGAACAAGTCCATATACAGTATGCTAGTTGGACTGGAAAATTACTTACCTATTAATAATATCCATAAAGTTGTAAAAATAAAGAAAATGACTGGCACAATAAATTGAAAACTGTGAAAGAAAGCTATACACCACGGCAAAATGTTATAAAATAATGTGAATATCAGTTTTGTGCACCTACACAGAATAGAGATTTTTCACTGCTTTGCGCATTATGTCGCTGCCGCGAAGATCCGTTCATTTTGTGCCCGCCCATAAGTGTTGAAGTGCGCAAGTTTTGTGTTGCTTCCCTTGGTTTTTTTCTGTTCTGTCGACTTCTTCGTTATGTTTAGCATTAATAATGCCGAACTGGGCTGGGGCTTTGCATGAAAATTAATCATAATATTCCCAAAGATCCACAGACATGTCAACAGTAGGTTAAGGAACAACCGACAGAAGCCGTCGCTTGGGGCAAGCTGAGAGAATAGAGGTATGAAAATTATCAGACTCAAAATGAAGAGTTTCATACTCTTTAGTTTCTCTTACTCCGGCATTATTTAGTCATGTGATATTGGCATTTCCTTTCAGTTACATCTATATGGCAACATTTACCTTTTCTATTGTCAGTACTGTGCCAATAATAATGTTGGCAGCACTGCCTAAGCAGTCAGTTGTTATTGTTGAGGCAGAGATTGCGTGGTTGCAGCTGTTTTGGAGACAGTTTAATTCAGCTGAGACGTACTTAAAGTACGTTTTATGTTTAATGTGTCATGAAACAGTAATTTATGAGTATCTCTACTTGCATTTTAGCCATAAAATATAAATTTTTCGTTATTACTACTAATTCTTTTGTTTGTCAGATATTTGTTGGTCACTGGTCGGAAAAGTGAAGCCAAAGTTGCTACTATAAAACTGTTACTCGAAGAAAAACAGCATTCACAGCGAGAAATAGCAAACAAGTTACAAATATCACAAAAATCTGTTAGCTGCATTTGCCAGACAGCGAAATATGGTCTTAATTTCAGTCCTGCACTTTGAGAGTACTGTGGATGCAAGACCAAACTGTCCCCTATAACTGAACTCAGATTTGTCCAAATGGAGAGAAACAACACAAGAGCCACCAGTCAAGATTTGAAGAAGGTTCTGGTGAACTTAGGACTCGATGTTTGTATCTCCACAGTCCGCAGAAAGCTTATTACTGCAGGGCTTCCAGCAGCTTGTCGCCCACGCAAAAAAAAAAAAAAAAAAAACCTGCAGTAAGTGCAAAGAGACTTAAATGGGCTCATGAAGCTAGAAATCAGTTTGGGGAGAACTGGAGCAAGGTAAATAAATTTTATTTAAGCCAATTGAAAATCTGTGTTTGAAATTTTCTGTTGAAAGATGAATATTTGTTTTCAACAAAATATTGAAAAAAGATATGGAGAAATTTTCCTTTTTATCTTCTGTTCATATAAGCATATAACATCTGAAACCATGGACTTTTTATGATTAAACTTTTCTTCCCTTTCAGTTCTGCTTTTCTGACGAGTCTGTATTCTCTATATGCGAAGAATGGTTGAAGAAAAGTTTTGTGTTTCGTATAGCGCAAACTGTAAAATGTTCCACGTTTGTAATGGTGTAGAACGTCACATCTGGAGAGGGTACTGGCCGCCTTTACATTGTCGAACGTACTATGAATCAAACTCAGTGCAGGGTGTACATAAAATCTGGGAACACTTTCAATTATTATTGCACAAGAAACAAACATTGTACATATATCATACATATGTCATGTTGAAGAGAAACCGTGAAATGTTTTTTTTCGTGTATCCTGCCACATTGTAGTTTGGTAATTTGCCGATAGTCGGCGCTATCACAAACATGGTGAGTTCAGGTGCACAGAAAACTTTCTGTGTGTTGGAGTTCAACAAAAACAAGTGTGCTACAGCTGTTCAACGGATGCTTAGAACCAAGTGCGGTAAGAAGGCACCAACCAGGAAGGCCATTTACCACTTGCACAACAAATTCGTTGCGACGGGTTGCTTGTGCCCGGCAGAAAGAGGCGGACGTCTCAAAGTGAGTGACATGAATGTGGAGCATGTACGAGAGACATTCATTAGGTGTCCAAAGAAATCGGTGTGTCGTGCATCCTGTGAACTCGAAATGGCTGCAATGACACTGTGGAAAGTCCTGCGACAGAAGCTGTCTATGAAACCATTCAATTTGTAGCTAGCGCAGAAGCTCAATAACGACGACAAGGACAAGTGTTTTGAGATTTGCTCGCAGTTGCAACAACTGAATGAGGATGGGGATGGCATTGTTGATCGCTTAATATTTAGCGGCGAAGCCACTTTTCACACTAATGGGAAAGTGAACAAGCATAATTGTCGAATCTGTGGCACAAAGCATCCACACGAATGCATTAAATTTGAGCGTGATTCCCCAAAGGTAAATGTTTTTTGTGTCATGTCACGTCGAAAACTGTACAGGCCATTCTTCTTCGCCGAGAACACTGTCACTGGATATTCCTACTTGGACATGTTGCAGCAATGGCTGATGCCTCAAATGCAATCAGATTCTCCGTTCATCTTTCAGCAATATGACGCTCCACCCCATTTTCATCGTGAAGTTCGTGGGTACCTGAACACGGAGCTGCCACACCGATGGATCTGTCGTGCTACAGAAGGGGGCAGCTGTTTCTTGAAATGGCTTCCCCGATCGCCAGATCTCACTCTGTGTGGCTTTTTTCTATGGGGACACATTAAAGATTTTGTGTATGTACCGCTTATACCACGTGATGTAGCAGAGCTCCGGGAGAGAATACGGGAAGCGACTGCCGCAGTTGACGATGCCATACTGTGACGGGTATGGCAAGAATCTGATTACCGTATTGACGTCTGCTGGGTCACTCATGGTTCGCATATCGAGTGTTTGTAAAGAAAACTTTCAGAGTTTCTCTTCAAAATGCAATATGTATGACATCAGTACAATGTTTAGTTCTTGTGCAATAAATAATTGAAAGTGTTCTCGGACTTTTAGTACACCCTTTCTAATGGAAGTTTTGAAAAAGAGGCTTTTACCTCAGATGAAGGAATGCTTTCCCGACGGTGACGTTTTGATCATGCACGATGGCGCACATTCCCATAAAGCGAAGTCAGTCACCCAGTTCTTAACTGAAAATAATATGAAAACTAAGCCATGGCCTGGAAATAGCCCATACATGAACCCTACAGCGAATTTGTAGGCAGTTGTTAAGCAGAAGTTGAGGAAGACCAGCATTCCAATGAAGTAAATACAGCATCATGATGAAGATGTCAAAAATTCATGCTCAAGACTTATAGAAACAAAGCTAAGAGGTGTTGAATCGCTCATTAATTTAAACGGATGCACCCAAAATACTAAGGTACTCTCATTTGTCGACTAAATGTTTCTAAAGTGTAAAATGTGTGTATTTGAAGAAAAAACAGTCTTGAGTCTAATAATTATCACACCTCTGTAGTGCCATGGGCGCCCAAGTGCAACATTTGTACACAGCGCTTTTTACAATTACTAACGAAAACTGGCACGAGTGAAAGTGTACGAGGGAAAAGAAGGGAGGGGGACGTGAAACACGTTCCCGAACTGGGCCTGAAGTAGGTTCAGATCTGTAGAAGAAGTGATGATATTAACTTTCAAAAGGCTACGATCTGTTACACAATTTTAAAGAGGACAATTATTTACGAAATTTCCAGGCGGAATTATTGAAACTTCAACAAATGAAGATCTCAGGGTAGACTGCAGTGCCTTATTAAGCCACTTTTGCTGCTGTTCTATCCTCTCGCCAAAAGGTATCATAAACGACTGAGAGAAGGTAAGGTCGTAAACATATGCTTATCACACTAGCTTCACGGTCACCCCGAATTGTTCTTCGACAGTGGGAAGCAAGAAGGTGCTTTAAGTATCATTGTAGGCCTGTGCTGTGATAGTGTCACGCAAAACAACAAGGGGTGCAAGCCCACTCCATGAAAACCACGACCACACCATAACACCACAGCCTCCGAATTTTACTGACAGATGACGTTCACCAGGCATTCGCCATACCCAAAACCCTGCCATCGGATCGCCACATTGTGTACCGTGTTTCCTCACTTCACACAACGTTTCTCTACTGTTCAAACCTCCCATGTTTACGCTCCTTACACCAAGCTAGGTGTTGTTTGTCATTTATCGGCGTGATGTATGGCTTATGAGCAGCCGCTCGACCATGAAATCCAAGTTTTCTCACCTTCCGCTTAACTGTCATAGTACTTGCAGTGGATCCTAATGCAGTTTGGAATTCCTGTGTGATGGCCTGGATAGATGTCTGCCTATTACACATTACGACTCTCTCCAACTGTCGGCGGTCTCTGTCAGTCAACAGACTAGGTCGGCCTGTACGCTTCTGTGCTGTACGTGTCGCCTCACCTTTCCACTGCACTATCACATCGGAAACAGTGGATCTGGGTATGTTAGGAGTGTGGAAATCTCGCGCACAGACGTATAACACAAGTGACACCCAATCACCTGTCCACGTTCGAAGTCCGGAGTTCCGCGAAGCGCCCCATTCTGTTCACTCACGATGTCTAATGACTACTGAGGTCGCTGATACGGAGTACCTAGCAGTAGGTGACAGCATAATGCACCTAGTATGAAAAAAACATGTTTTATTGGATGTCCGGATACTTTTGATTACATAGTGTATTTGTTTGACCACAGTTTCCACTTGTATTAACAAACACCATTTCATCAGTCAAACCACCCTTAACACCATTAGCACAATAAGTGTCAGCATAACGTACACAGCTGGTTCTTCTTTGACAGACATATATAGAGTCATGTTAAATAACTCGATCTTCTTTTGCTTTAAAACTTCGATAACGTCACTGATGTCTCGCCTCCTTTAGGTTCGATGACTTCATTGTTCATATACATACATAACTTCACGGTCAAGTGAAGTTTTTGGGCATTACACAACATAATGCACGCGTTTTTCTCACGTTCCTCAATGGTAGCCATTTCATGATAAGATTTGGCTGCTAAAGCTATCCTGCTACCTTCAAAATACGGTTCAAATTGCATTATAATACCTTTAGAACAACGAAGCAGGCTCAATGCTTGGGCGACATTAACTTGACGGGAATAATTCTAGTTACTCTCTATTAGGACATTCTGTCCCGCTTTCATTAATAGTGAAGTTTTTAAGGTGCTCTCAGTTACTTTTAAAAACTCGATTCCTATATTTGATTTCTAGTCGCGCCCTTATTTTTTTTCGAAAGATGACAATTATATACTTTTCTAAGATCATTGTCTCTTGTTGAGAATAACATCATCTTCACAAGATGCTTCGAATTTTACATTGCTGATTATCATTGTCTCCATCTTATTCAACGATTTCAAAATTCTGCACAATACCACCAATTATGTCCTTCAAAAGTTTCATATTAACCGACAGCACAAGGTGCAAACGTAACCTCATACGCTACGCAATGAAAAACAACCATGAGTAACGGACGAAATGCGAGCGGCGAGAAACAAGCGCTCGAAGTTTCCTGTGCATTGCCCTAATCAAGTTTGCGTTTCAAAGCAGTGCACGATTGGAGGACGCGCGAGTTTAGAAAGGGAATTAGCGTAACAAACTCGTGCATGCCCCCTACTGTACTCGGAAAAGGAAATAGGCGTCCCTGAACCTCGCGGATCAATGCCGAGAAGCAGTAGCAGTGCGCGACGTATTCTGTCACTACTACGATTAAACTAACATTCATTTACGAAAACTGAACAGTAATGTTATGAAGTATCCGAATGGTAGAAACATACAAAGTGGCTGAATACTGATACTTCCTACGATCACGAAATGATGAGAGTAAAACTAGAGATTAAGATTACTCTTGATAATACACGCTATTAATCAACATTTTCTGTCAGATAACTTCTAACCTTCCGTTCTTCATTTTCAACACTAATGCATATGCAACCATCATTAGAACTTCTAGTGTCGTAAACATATTTTATGTGTCACAATCAGCAATATGTTTAACATAATTGTGTGCTGATATGAAGTACCGGTAACATGAAACCACCACAATTCCACTTACTTTAAACATGTATAATTATACATAAGCTCGAGATTAAGCACTCCACTAATCTAAATATGCAAGCCGAAAAGAATTAGATAACCATTCTTTTTTAGTTAGATATCCTGGTAATGGTATACCATTCATGTTACTTACACCAATATAAGTTCTCCTAGGCAATGAGCTGTAGGCCCTAAACAAGGTTTCGGTTACATCTTCCCGACGCCACTGCATTCTCTTCCTGCATTTCACGCAATATGTAATTTGTGTTAGTGTAAAGATTTTTTTGTATATCACGTGTTCTTCAGTCATTAGTTGTTTAGTCCTGTGTCGAAACAGTGAGAGGTGGCATGAGCCACCTCTCATATTTCTATCTTACTCTGAGTAATTCGATTTTCCTCTCTAATTGCATGTGGTGAAAAGTTGCTATTCCTTCACATGCGGACTTCCCACACAGTGTCTCTCGTCACCCGGGCGGGTTCTGCTGATCTTGAAAGGGTTAAGGCAATGGGTGTGAGGGAGTCGAGTGGATGCTTTCCAGACGCCGACATTGTCATAAGAGCGGGGGCGACACGCTCACAGGGGCCTGACAGAGCGGGTGGGCTAGAGATTCTGTTACTTCGCAAAAACGTAGTGAAAACACTTTCTGGCAGGCTACCAGCGAGGCATGGGAATGACTGGTGTTTCCAGGCAGTCTTGGCGGGCAAATTCCCACGTTTTCTGCAAAATCATAACTGTGATTGGCTTGCTCAGGGGATAGCTCCGTGACGTAGCAAAATCGGCGCAGAAATTGGGGCCAAGTATCTCCATTGGTAGAATAGTAGTGCGTTGGCAATAGAGTGGAATTTTCCATTGGTTTTCAAGTTGCTGATTAGAACGTTTAACCACGGCCACTGTCGTGGGGGTGGGAATGTTCTGTGTTCGGTTCTTGAGTGAGTTGGCTCTCGCCTTTTGGTCGTAGTAGGTTACAAGACTGAGCTCTTGCTGCTCTGGACAGCCTGCCTTCCGTTGGCTGTCTAATATACTTTCATTTAATTGTAACTGTTTGACGAAGTTGCTGAAGTTTCGACTTCAACGTAACTTTCCGAGTACAGTTGGCAATTGAGCGATCTGCATACAAATGGTCTTTGTTGTCCGTCTTGAGCAGTTTTGGCTAAAGTTGACTGTATCCGAGTTACTGTGTGACTCCACTTGTTAAATTCACTCACTGTACCGTCAGTGATTATGTAGCGAGCCTTCTTCGTCTCCTTCAGATGCGTATTTGTGTTGCTAGGAAGTCTTTAGTCTGGAACAGCCAGATCAGGAGAATTTGTTTAGGCTATAATAGCGACATTATCATCACCACGATGGGACGTCGAAGCAACCAGCCATCGCCTCCGGTATGCCAGATCGTGTCCTTGCAGTTAAGAAGAAGGCTTGATAATGTATGTCCGCAGCACTGGCAAATCAGGAAATTTTGCTATGTGACAATCAGAGCTCAGCAGAGCGCGCATGTTCCCGTCTTTTCTAACGTGGTTCTGTCTTGGGTGTTCATTGTCTGAGTTCCCACTACTGTAGCAGCAATTAATGTTGGGTAGGCTGGGTGTTTCTCTTAAGATTTGAGCTCAAGGAATTGGCTCCACATACCACTTGGTCATAAACGTCACAATCTAGTTTATGGACAACTTCACCTTCACAGTATTTATTTGAGTATCCAATTTGACGTATTGTAAATGTTTCATGTGTTTTGTTTATTGAGTTTAATCATAATAAATCAAATTGTTATTTTGGACAGAACTTTCATTCTGTGGACCAGTAAAGCAACCCTTTCATTTCTCAATATGTTAATGAAACTTTCCTTTATCAAATTAATTTCTATCAAATAAAATTATTGCAGGTGCCAAACTCTTTTCTACTCCACTTGCAGGGTCGATTACAGTCAGTTCGCGTTTCTTCTTAATCCATGTGCAACAGCAAAAGTCGGAGTTAGATAAGGGGGGGGGGGGGACTCAAAGCATCATTTCCATATGAAGATTCTAGAAGAATTTAGTGTTAAACACACCGCTAGCCTCGGCAACAGAAGGCTATGTATGGCACTGTTTCCTCTGTCTACATAAAACATGAGCCACTAATTTGTTTTTCTTTCTCAGCGTACAGTTTTCTCTTAGTAAAAATTTTTTTCCTCAGTATTGTTTTTCAAGTGTATTAATCCCAACCTCGATACAGTCTTTTTCTGCTTTTGTGCTTTGTGGCACTTTCTTCCTCTTTGGTGACAAAAAGGTTCAAATGGCTCTGACAAGTGATTACTATGGGACTTAATATCTAAGGTCACCTATCCCCTAGAACTTAGAACTACTTAAACCTAACTAACCTAAGGACATCACACACATCCATGCCCTGGGCAGGATTCGAACCTGCGGCCGTAGCAGTCTCGCGGTTCCGGATTGAAGCGTCTAGAACCGCTCGGTCACCGCGACCGGTCTTTGGTGACAGTGAAGAGCTTTCTTTCTCTCAATCTTTCAACACGATCGACCACCTGTTCACAATGCACGGCCTTTGGCGGAGTGGTTACACGACAATAACATCCCTGTAATCGACTGGCCTGCACAGAGTCCTGACCTGAATCCTATACAACACGTTTGGGATGTTTGGAACGCCGACTTCGTGCCAGGCGTCACCGACCGACATCGATACCTCTCCTCAGTGTAGCAGTCCGTGAAGAATGGGCTGCCATTCCCAAGAAACCTTCCAGCACCTGATTGAAGATATGCCTGCGAGAGTGGAAGCTGTCATCAAGGCTAAAGGTGTGCCAACACCATATTGAATTCCAGCATTACCGATAGAAGACGACACGAACTTTTAAGTCATTTTCAACTAGGTGTCCAGATACTTCTGATCACTTGCTGTATTTGTTTTACATTTATGTTTACTGCAACAAAAACTGGTGCCTTTTGCTGTCAGTTTGTACACAAGTCAGTCTCAAGAAAATTATATACATGCCTTTGAACATGCAAAAAAAATTAGAGGAGATTCCGAAGGCTTTTCTCCCAAAAATAGTTATGACAGGTGACAGCAGCGCAGAAAGGAATATCTAACGAGACGTACTTTCAAACAGTATGTCACCTCTCCGCATATTACATGTTAATCGAAATCTTGGTTGTGGGAAAGTGATCATGACGTTATTAAAGACGATCGACAACCAATTACGAGTAAATTCTAAACTTTGATGTATGCCATACAGTGGAAGAAGCCGAAGTCAGTATGCCTGATTAATTAAATGAGAAAGTGAAGAAAAATAAAATGCTAGAAATTCACCCAACACCTTTATGGGGGCGGCGTGAGGAGTGTTGCATATCGCACCAATAACTTAACATGGGGGAATAACACAAATAATTATTGTGAATTCTCAATGCGAATTTTTACGGACGCAGTGCTGAGCACTTTTTAATATGTGTGCGTTAGTGGACTTTATGGTGACGACCTTTGAAGCATACTACAAGGAAAGGTTGATCCAGTTTGACAATGGGCGAGCGAGAAATCTTGCGTTATGAATTATTTTGGCAAGCAAGTAGCAATATTGAAGATACTATGCACGTGAATGACTACACTTACTTCGTCAAAGAGAAGGCTAACCTTGCATTGTGTTGACTCTGAAATGGCAACGTGTGATTCTCCAAATGGAGCAGGGGAACGATTGTTTAAATCTATCTGTACTGTAGAAAAAAAAAACCTTGGACTGTACTTACCGCATCACTGTATTTAAACGATTCTGATCAACAGTTTGCAAACTATGCTGTGGATGACCAATTATCAGGATCATTATTCGAAAATATTACGCGCGAATCAAGTGCAAATAATGAAAGCAAACTGACTCCATTATACCAGATGAAGTGCCAGAACCGTTTAAAATCCCAATAAATCAAAAAGAAAGCAGCATAACTATCAGTAATGAAAACTTTGACAATGCTGTTCAAACTATTTAAAGCCCAGTGGCAACGAATTACTGGTATCGTGGAAAGGAATTCAAATGCTGAACATCAAGTTTTGATCCGCTTTTTCGAAGCTGCAGACTCCATCGAGTATAACGGCATTTCCTGTCGAAAAAAATAAACGGCGAAGATCTCGAAAAATTAATGTGCAACCTACATCGCTCGCGCGCCGCAAATAAAGGGGTCTTCCACGCGGCAATGGAAGGCTACAAATGGACGACCAGCCAAGTATGAACTGACGAAAACGTGTTCACAAATTTTCATCAGTTATTGATAACTAAGCTGCTCCTACAAATTATTGATTTCATATAAACACACGATTATATTTTTATATGTTCCTAGTTATGTTTATTGCCTTACATATTGCACACATCTTTGACGTAATTTTATTTCTGTCCTAAGTGGAGTAACTTGTATATTAAGCCATCATGTCAGACTTTGTCGAACGCTTTCTCGATGACGAGAAATACCGCTCCTGTGCTACGTTTTATATCTCTCGCCTTGCATATGTATTCCTCCAGACGTAGGGATTGATGGACAGTGCTATGTTCAGGACGGAAGCCGAACTGATCAGGGGTGATTATGTTATTGTCTCTCACTAATCGGGTAAGGGTTCTGTGGATAAGGCACTCCAGTACTTTCCGTAGAAAGCACAGGAGTGAAATGGATCTCCAGCTCTCGGTCAGGATGGGCTTTTTTTTAGCTTGGGTAGGAAGCAGGGATGGCTAGGGGACAAACGTAAGGATGTAAAGGCTTATCTCACTAGGGGTAAGATAGATACTGCCTACAGCAAAATTAAAGAGACCTTTGGAGAAAAGAAAACCACTTGCATGAATATCAAGAGCTGAGATGGAAACCCAGTTCTAAGCAAAGAAGGGAAAGCAGAAAGGTGGATGGAGTATATAGAGGGTCTATACAAGGGCGATGTTCTTAAGGACGTATTATAGAAATGGAAGAGAATGTAGATGAAGATGAAATGGGAGATATGATGCTGCGTGAAGAGTTTGACAGAGCACTGAAAGACCTAAGTCGAAACAAGGGCCTGGGAGTAGACAACATTCCAGTAGAACTACTGATAGCCTTGGGAGAGCCAGTCCTGACAAAACTCTACCATCTGGTGAGCAAGATGTATGAGACAGGCGAAATACCCTCAGACTTCAAGAAGAATATAATAATTCCAATTCCAAAGAAAGCAAGTGTTGACAGATGTGAAAATTACCGAACTATCAGTTTAATAAGCCACTGCTGCAAAATACTAACACGAATTCTTTACAGACAAATGGAAAAACTGGTAGAAGCCGACCTTGGGGAAGATCAGTTTGGATTCCGTAGAAATGTTCGAACACGTAAGGCAATACTGACCCTACGACTTATCTTAGAAGAAAGATTAAGGAAAGGCGAACCTACGTTTCTTTTAGAGAAAGCTTTTGACAATGTTGACTGGAATACTCTCTTTCAAATTCTGAAGGTGGCAGGGGTAAAATACAGGGAGTGAAAGGCTATTTACAATTTGTACAGAAACCAGATGGCAGTTATAAGAGTCGAGGGACAGGAAAGGGAAGCAGTGGTTGGGAAGGGAGTGAGACAGGGTTGTAGCCTCTCCCCGATGTTATTCAATCTGTATATTGTGCAAGAAGTAAAGGAAACAAAAGAAAAATTCGGAGTAGGAATTAAAATCCATGGAGAAGAAATAAAAACTTTGAGGTTCGCCAATGACATCGTAATTCTGTCAGAGACAGCAAAGGACCTGTAAGAGCAGCTGATCGGAATGGACATGTTCTTGAAAGGAGGATATAAGATGAACATCAACAAAAGCAAAACGAGGATAATGGAATGTAGTCGAATTAAGTCGGATGATGCTGAGGGAATTAGATTAGGAAATGAGACACTTAAATTAGTAAAGGAGTTTTGCTATTTGTGGAGCAAAATAACTGATGATGGTCGAAGCAGAGAGGATATAAAACGTAGACTGGAAATGGCAAGGAAAGCATTTTTGAAGAAGAGAAATTTGTTAACATCGAGTATATATTTAAGTGTCAGGAAGTCATTTCTGAAAGTATTTGTATGGAGTGTAGCCATGTATGGAAGTGAAACATGGACGATAAATAGTTTAGGCAAGAAGAGAATAGAAGTTTTAGAAATGTTGTACTACAGAAGAATTCTGAAGAATAGATGGGTAGATCACATAATTAATGAGGAGGTACTGAATAGAACTGGAGAGAAGAGAAATTTGTGGCACAACTTGACTAGAAGAAGGGATCGGTTGGTAGGTCATATTCTGAGGTATCAAGAGAGCACCAATTTAGTATTGGAGGGCAGCGTGTAGGGTAAAAATCGTACAGGGAGACCAAGAGATGAATACACTAAACAGATTCAGAAGGATGTAGATTGCAGTAGGTACTGGGAGATGAAGAAGCTTGCACAGGATAGAGTAGCATGGAGAGCTGCATCAAACCAGTCTCTGGACTGAAGACCACAACAACGGCGGGTAGGATCACAGCCTGAGATGTTTTCCATGTAGTTGGGAAGGTGAGTGACTGCTGTTGGAGGAAGGTGTTTTCGATAAGGGAAACAGACCTTGTGAAACTGGGGGATTTTTGTTCCCTAGTTTTCTGATGTAGGAACATATAAGGCGATCAGAAACTGGCGTAAATTCTGTTTCTATCCTCTCTTGCCTCCGCTGAGCCACTCGTCCGATTATTATTTCTGTCTGCCCATCACTCACGTCATCGTCGATGACGTGTGTCCGGAGTTGTGATTTCTGCGATGTCGCTAACACTTCTGCCTTCTCCTCGTTACCATAAACAAATCCGTTTTCTCCTCGGAGTGGTCATCCTACCCTGGGTGTAGCCTTCAGGGCTTTCATGATCTTCCACACTTCTCTTTTGTCCTGTTCTACTTCTCTGAGCCGTTCTTCCCAGCTGAGGCCTCTGTGCTCCTGTAACCTTCGCTTTACCTGGGCTTCTAGTCGTCTAAGCAGGCGACGATCGGCGGGATAGTGAAAAGTCTGCCAGTCCCTCCTCATGCGCCGCTTTTCGACTATCAGGTCCCAGATATCAGGGGGTAGGTCCCTGGCACCAGGTTCGGTGGTTTGCCTAGTGCTCGTCTCTCGAGCACAAGTCTGGAGGATGTTCGTAAAATATTGTATCCGTGTATCCACCTCTGTCTCATTCCGCATTTTCAGTGTGTCCTCCAGATGATGTTATACCAGGGCGTTATATTGCTCCCAGTTAGTAACTATGTTTGTTTTTGCCATCCCCTGCATTTGGTCTTCGACATTGGCACATTCCACGACAACTGGGCTGTAGTCTGAGTCCAACTTGTAGTGAACTGTTGCTGCAGCCCTCCATGGCAGGCCCTTACACAAGAAGATATCCAAGATATCTGGCCTCTGCTGGGTTTGGAATGAGATATGAGTCGGCTCATAGGGAGCGATTACCCCCAGAGAGGAATCTCTCTCGATAAATCATCTCAGTCTCCGCCAACTACCGTTTTCGGCGGCGCAGACCCAGTCCCCATGCTTGGAGTTCATGTCCCCCACTACTATGACTCGCTCGTCGTTGTCAAACAAAGCCTAAAGGTCCCTGACGTTTATGGTTGGTCGTGGGGGCTTATAAGCCGATATTATTTTAAATACTTGGTTGCCTATGTTTAATTCTATCCCGCCAGCCTCGAACATGACCAAATTTGGTATGTCGATTGTTCAGTGGCAAATCCTTCACCACACAAGGTCCGCGACTCCTCTGCCTGGGTGGTTTTGTCGATCGACCCTGCGTACTGAGTAATTGCACACCTTAAGTCGATTGGTCGGCTATAGACCCATCTCTGTGGTGCAGCCAACATCTATGGCGTGCCGGTCAAGAAAGGACTGTAGCTGCAGGGTTTTATCCGTCATGCCATGGGCATTCCAATTTACAATTCGAAAGGATCTTCTTCTATCTAGGTCCATTGGCAAATAATGTCATAGCTGCTTCTACTATTATCATCATCTTGGAAAATCTATCTATTTCCTCTCGGACCTTTACCAGTGTTTCTTCAGCTTTTTGCACAAGTGTGCTCAGGTTCAGTCCCGCAAACAGTGTCTTTATTTCCCTGAATTCTTTCAGTAAACTAAAGAGGTCGCCACTAGTGCTTGACGTCGCCTGATGTGTCTCTGGTGGGGGTTGTGGAGCGGTTCTGATATCTTCTGTGCCAGGTGCAGCTGGCTGCAGTGCCAGAGGATCTGGTGGTGGGGGTGCAGCTACTTAGCTAACTGCAGTCGGCTGGGCTGCTGGTGGATGCGGGATGCAGCAGTGGTGGCGTACTCGCCTCTGTGACCATTGGAGGCTCCGTGGTGGGGGTGGTAGTGGTGGTGGTGGTGGGGTGGGAGGGGGGATACTTTGGCGTTGGTAATGGAGGGGACAGCCCACGTTTTCTGTCCTGGCTTCAGTGCTGGGAATTGCATGTCTGGTCCCTAAACTCTTCTTGTTGCTGACTTTGGTTGTCAGAGACAGCTGGGGCTGTAGTGGTAGGCTTGCTTTGCCTCTGGTTTTGAATTAATCTTTGATAAAATTCGCAACCGCGGTAATCTGCCAAGTGGGAGTCCTTACAATTTGCGCACTCTGGGCTTTGTGTTCTCCCGAGGCTGCAAAGACTCGTCGTGTGCGGGCCTGTGCATTTCATACACTTTGCTTATAGTTCGCAGTTTTTGCTCATATGGCTGAACCTCTGGCTGAGATGGCACTGACCTGGACCTTCAGTCTTGTTGTATTTTTCTACTGTTATTTTAAGGCTTAGCATGTAGTAAAGACTAAAGACTCTTTTCGCATCCTCATTTTTTTCTAACACTGCCAAGAAGTTTGTCTCCTTCTTGCGGGCTCTTGTTCCTTCCTCTGTCTTCGAGAACTGTTGTACTTCTGACACTACAAAGCCTTCGCCTATGAATTCATCCTTGGCATCCTTCGGTTCCACATCAATCGGAAGATGTTTCAGAACTACCCTCAAAGCCTGCTCGTGTTATACAAAGTATGTGTATAACTCTACTCCCCTTTTCTTTAGTTCCTCTTTTCGTAATGTATATTCGTCGATCGATTCTGCCTGTATTTTTGTAGTTTTGGCTCGGTAGACCGCCATTAACTTGCCTTTTGTGCATCCATGCAGTTCTTTTATGAGAGCTGAAACGTCTTGTGTAATGTACACAATGATAGGTAGAACTCTCTCCTTCTTCCTCCTGACTGTTTGCATTTGGCCCTCGCCTTCTTGATGTGTGGGGGCGTCGCATTGTCCTGCTGGAATTTCTCAAGTCCATTGGAATGCATAATGGACATGAATGGATGTGGGTGATCAGACAGGATGCTTACGTACATGTCACCTGTCAGAGCCGTATGTAGACATATCAGAGGTCCCATATCACTCCAACTGCACACATCCTCCACCATTACAGAGCCTTCACAGCAGCTTGAACAGTCCTCTGATAAGATCCAGGGTCCATGGATTCATGAGGTTGTCTCCATACCCATACACGTCTATCCGCTCGCTACAATTTGAAACAAGACTAGTCCGACCAGGCAACATGTTTGTAGTCATCAGCAGTCCACTGTTGGTGTTGACGGGCCCAGGCGAGGTGTAAAGATTAGTGCCGTGCAGGCATCAAAGGTACACAAGTGGCCCTTTGGCTCCAAAAGCCCATGTGAATGATGTTTCGTTGAATGGTTTGCATGCTGACACTTGTTGATGGCCCAGCATGGAAATCTGCGCCAGTTTGTGGAAGGGTTTCACTTCTGTCAAGTTGAAGGAGTCTCTTCAGCTGGCGTTGGTCCCATTCTTGCAGGATCTTTTTCCAGTCAAAGCGATTTCAGAGATTTGATGGTTTACTGGATTCCTGGTATTCACGGTGCACTCGTGAAATGGTCGTATGGGAAAATCCGCACTTCACTGCTACCTCGGAGATGCTGTGTCCCATCGCTCAGGGTCAGCTATAACACCACGTTCTGACTCACATAAATCTTGATTACCTGCCATTGGAGGAGCAGTAACCAATCGAACAATTGCGCCAGACACTTATTGCCTTATATGGGCGTTGCCGATCACAGCGTCGTATTCTGCCTGTTAACGTATCTCTCTATTTGAATATGCATGCCTTTACCAGTTTCTTTGGCGCTTCAGTGTAGTAGGCGTAAATGTTACATAATTTCATTCTTCGTACCATGTAACATGTTACAGTAAATTGGGGATACATTGCTCCTATGGGGGCTACTTTGCGCCAGAAATGGAAAAAATTTCATAGCCCTCTGGAGGGGAAATCTTCAACTAAAATCAAAAGGTTTCAGCTTTAAATCATAGATGGCATTACAGTCTTCCATCCAGTACAATCTGGGTCTGCTATTTTGTATTTAGTCGTTGAGCGGAAGTCATTGAGTTGAAATGTTATTTAGTAAACTGAAATCTGCGTTTGAAAAGTTATCTCTACAGAACAGAATTTTATTACCGGAAGGGTAAGTAATCGACCATTTGTTGTAGAATTTTATGCTAAGTTAAAATGCACTTCGCCTGATAATGTGTTTGCGTTTGTTTTTCTCTTATTCGAAAATAAATTAGTGACGTTACTTTTTCAACAGTTGTGGGGCTACTTTGCACCACTTATAAATTGGAGCAAAGTAACCCCACGCATTTCTATGAAATGTATTTTAGTTATAGTTCTGTATTATTTCTCGTAGATATGGTTCGTGGATGTAAAAGAAAATCAGGAGCACGTCGATACATCGATTATCCACCTCAACAGTTGGAACAGTGCTTGGAAAGACTCTGGAGTTGTACATTTTCCCACAGAAAGGCTGCAGATCAGTTCATAATCCCAAGACATACGATTTTAAACAAACTTAAACAGAAACACCAAAATACCCCAGGAATGAAGCCCGTTTTTAATGGAGATGAGGATAATGCGTTTGCATCGTAAATAGGAATGATGAGTAATTATGACTTCCCCTTAAATTCTGTTGATCTGCGTTATGTAGTAAAATCTTATCTGGATGGAACAGGGCGTAATTTGAAAGCATTTTCCAACAATGTACCAGAAAGACTGGACAAAAGGTTTTCTTCAACGACATCCTCAACTGACTGAAAGATTTGCCACCAACATTAAATGCAGCAGGGCAGCTATTGATGGAGCCATGTCGCGTAAATACATTGAAAATCTGTCAAACGTAACGAGAGAGATAGCACCATCACACATCTGGAATCTAGATGAGACAAATCTCACAGACGATCCTGGTAAAATAGAGTTATCTGTCACTGAGGTGCAAAATACCCAGAAAGGTTTTGTAACGTTTCTAAATTTAGTTGATCCATTACGATGTGTGACAGTGCAACAGGGGAACTTTTGCCACCTTATTTCGTCTGCAAGTCTGGGCAGCTGTAGAACACATGGACGGAGGGAGGTACAAAAGGATGCAGGTACAATCATCCTAGTTCAGGATGGTGTGACGCAGTGACCTCCAGTGACTCGTTTGAGACCATGCTGCTGCCCAGGCTGAAGAAACTGGAAGGAAAAAAGGTTGTAATTGCTGAAAATCTCTCTACATATTTGAGCATCCATATTATACAAACATGTAGAGAAAATGACATCCATTTCATGTGTCTTCCACCAAACTCGACTCATCTCACACAGCCTTTAGATATTGCCTTCTTTAATCCCATGAAAGTTGCATGACGGCAGATACTGTGTGAGTGGAAGCAAACACATAAAATTATGAAGTGTGCTGTTCTTCCTAAACATCAGTTTACTGTTCTGATGAAAAGGGATCTTGATGAGATGCAGCCAAATATAAAAAGCAACTTTGAAAGTAGCTTTAGGGAGTGTGGCATATTTCCCTGTAATATTGAACCATTGCTTGAACGCATCGGACACAGAGAGGTGCAACAAGATGTTCTGAAGAATTCATTTCTGCTCATTCTTTAAAGAAAGAAAACTCTCAAAATTCCTTGAGATAAAGGTCACACAAAAAGAAGAGAGATTCCAGTCTCACCTGGAAAAAGTTTCTCTCACGCAACTAGTACCAGTAGTAGAATGTTGGAGAATGTGTGTGCAACAGCAGAAACAGCTTCACAAACACCTGGAGGCCAACCAGGAAAACATAAAAGAAAGAAAATTTGGCATTCTAGGAGAATTGAAGATCACTATACACAAGATTCTTCTGTCGAAGAATCCTGAGAGTCTTACAGGAAGAGATGTCTTCTTGAAGTAGACCATGAAGAAGAAGAGGAAAACTTACAGAACTCTGAAGGACCACAAATTAAACAAGTAACGATAGAAGTTGGTGCTTCTGTGGTGTTTCATTATAAGTACCATTTGTATCCAGGTACTATTCAAAATTTTAATGAGACTGAGGCAACAGCGCTACAACTGAGTCAAAAAAATCATGGAAATGGCCACCAGAACCAGATGAACTCTTTTATGAATGGAAAATTGATGTAGGAGGCATAGATCCACCAAACATTGCTTTTTCAAAATTCCTGAACTGAGTGACGTCTAAAGTTACAATGCTGAATTGCGTGGTAATTAGCTTATGGTATCTAGATTATATAAATATGTTGAATTTGTGGTGAATGTGGTATGTCCAAGAAAATCTAATATTTACTTTTTTATAAGAATAATTTTGCAATTTTGAAAAACTAATACTGTATTTTTATATGCGGATTTTTTGTTTAAAAAATGTTACAATTGCACATTACTTTGTGTCTAACGTTGCCCCATACAATTTTTCCATTATAATTACATTGATTTTGGAAATGGGGCAAAGTAACCCACCCATGTGGGGAACTTTGCCCCACTTTTAAAAATTATGTAACTAATTATAAAATGAAAATCCAAAGACCTCTTCACTCGGAAATTATTCCTTTGTGCTTCAGTTTACTGCTCGAAAATTATCAGATTTATTTGTCAACTTTAACTTACGTATTTTCAAGCATCGGTACAAAGTGCCTAAATATTGGAGCAAAGTAGCACCGCTTTGTGGTATCTTTATGATAAAACACCCCAACATACTATAATTTTTATGGCAGAGAAAATTTATATTTTGTGTTGATAGACGCTTAAGAGATTAAAAAATTTTAAGTTACGCCACCGTAATTGTACTTTTGTCACTCACTATGCTACAAAACAGCTCCATCTATTTCTAAACTTTCTGTAGCATCTAATGGTAAACCAACAGGACAATGAAAAAACGTGAAGAAAGCAAATGCGGCGCCTATAGACCACGCTTTAAATTTTTTTGCGAATAAAAAATTTAATTCGTGTTTTTTTGCTATATACGATAATTTTAAGGTTCTGCACACAGAATTTCGCTTCTTCGGGCTGCCAATAGTGATGATAAACATACCTATCCCTCTTAACTATTATTTACGATATCTGGGGGAAATTGCCAAAACGGTATCATTTTGGGGAAATTTACAAAACTCAAGCTGGAAACATTGGTTTCCAGAAATGTGTTACAAAGGTGGACGCAGTGGTAACGAAAAGTCGGAAACTTTTAACAATGGACTGGTAATCGGTGCTACCATCGCGTGCAGAATTGCTACAGTGGACAAAATCCCAGCCATGTGCAAGTTCTGTAATCATGCTATTCATACCATTAATCCACGCACAACGTGGACTAGTTGATGCTCTACGGCGCATTTATCGTTTGAAGGAACTACTTGAAAACAAGCGCCATTCGAATAACTTCATCCATATGCGATAGGTGGCTCTGCTACGAGAATTTGACATGTCAAATTTGGTTGTGTTTATCTGCCCATAGGATGTGTACGATGTCCTCTTCGGGTACAGAAACAAGGGAAAGTGACAGAAGTAAATCGGTGACAAGCTTTTAAGGAAAACACAAATTGTAAACTGTGTTTTCCTGAAAATTCGTAAATTTGCGTTGTAATAGCCTGATTGTGAGTACCGTTATTTACAGGTAGTTCGTGAAACGTGTCATAACCTGCTTATTTAAGATAGTACGATACCATTGTGTGACACAGAAAAGTGTCAGACTGTCTGATTAATAGTGGTGCTTAAAAGTGTCTGTGAAGTGTGTACCGGCAAATTTACGCTGTACAAATCCAGATAGTTTCAGTACTTGCTTGACATGTATGTGGATAACTTTGGTATCAAATAGATGTTGTCCGTATTTATTCATTTGTTTGGCCTCCAACTAATATCAACTATTTAGTCAAGATTTCATTTATAAAATGTGAGATCGTATAGTGGCGGCAAATTTTGTTTTTATAAATTTCTGTACCGGCACATCATTCTGGTACGATAGACGTCCTAAACAATTAGATTTGGCATTCAGATATCGTCTTCTCACAACAGGAACCACCACTTCTTAGCCCACAAGGCATTTTAAGTGTGTTATTGCGTTGGATTTTTATATTTTCCAACGTCATCGTACTAGCATTTTTACTATCTTTAGGCATAACAACAGACAACTTCTTATTAAAGGTGAAGGACTATGTATCAGTGTTTCATGCAACTCTTTGCACTTCCTGTAACAAAGTGCTAAGATAGTTTTCAGACCCATATAACTGTCTTTTTAAATTTTATTCATCTAGGTTGTGGTATTCATTAAATAAATCCTGTTTGTTAAATGTGCTTGTGTTTCAGAATACTCAAAATGTCACAGTTACTATCAGCTGTACGTCGAACACAGTCAAATTATCAAGACTTGGATAAGTCATCGTCTGGAGAGCCTCCTATTACGCCTGAAGAGATTGAAATGACTTCTGTCTCAGTAATACCAGATGGTACTATACTTACATTTGCTATACACCACTTTTATACATATTGTAATCCTAATTGAGACTGAACTTCTTTGTAGCTATTGTTAGTTACCACAATACACTTGAGTGGGCCATTTTATGTTCTTTGGTGTTCTGCTGTATTTCTCAGTACCTTTATTGAATTCTTCTTCCTTGCTTATTTTGCATGCAGTTTTGTAAAAAGTGTAAGGAAGAAGCATTTCCCTTGACACCAAATCATGAAACACAAAACTACAACCACGTCCACAGTCATCACTATCTCAAAAAACACAACAAAATTGGAATCGAACACTTCCCGTGACCTGTATAGGTCAACAGCAACTATCGATACCACACTATAAACCTCAAAACTTTCACCACCACTACACTTAATGCTATCACAAAAAACCCTAGAAAATCAAAATTGGAATTGAACACTTCCCTTCACCTGTTATCCGTATGACATCTCCACATATAGCCGTCCCACGTCCGAGACGCCGGAACTTTAGTAAGCCTCATTTCTTCATGACACACTAAACACTTCACAACTTCATCCAACAATCCGAATAGTTGAAGAAATTTTATTAGAGACAACACACTGTCTGCCATCATCACCAACAACTGAAAACTGTTGATCTTGTCAGTCATATCCACACCTACCAAAGACATAAACAAAGCAATTTACCAAAATTCACACACGATGAACAGAAAAAAACTACAATAACATTGACATAGCAAAACCAAAATCAGTTAACTCACTGAAAAATATTCCACTGAAAGAACAGTCACTACAGATACCATACACGTGCAATGCCACCACGCAAATGAACCCAACACGCTACCCATAAACATCACCAGAGAGAACCACTGACCGCAACAATACGCCACCTATAAACACGCCACACACGCAAACTAAACCGAAAACATCACCTAACACACAGCACATAAGCACACCACCAGAGAGCACCACCGATCACATCAAAACTCTCACAAACTATATTCCGCGCCTTCATGACGTCACACACCACAACAGTCTTACGTCAACGTGTCAATGCCGATGGGTGGAATCGGACGCTTCTGTTGACCCAAATATTGTATGTGTTTATTATTTGCAGTGTAATTCTTTTCTTTGTACCTCATTGGAGTATTTTAGGAAAGCTCTTTTTTCGCACGTGACTTCCCTTGCCCCCACAGTAGAAGTGTCCTACTGTTGGAGATGTTTGAGTTAATGTGCAAGAATCCTTGATTGTTGAGCTTAATAAACATAGTGAAGCCCTTGTAAACTGTTCTTTGGGTAAGTCACTCCCTTGAGTAGAGAATTGTTTTTGAATTGTTTGGCCATGAACCATTAGTTATTTAATAACTGCCTCACTCCTTTATTTTCAAATTTGTGCCACAATGCAAATAATTGGTCATCTCTTGCGGGATTTGTTTAACAATCTGCTTTTATCAGGTAATGGAAATGTGAAATAACCATTTCTTTGTTGGTCGCTCATGAGAGGGCAGTTGTGTTTATGTGGGTACTAAAGTATAATCCGTGTGAAAATGAATTTCAGACAGTTAGGCTGACCACCTGACTGTTTAACTTCCATCCAGTCTTCCAGAAATAAAATAGATAATTGCAGCGTGCTGTGGCTTAGATGTTCTGCTTCCCAAATATAACACGAGTGATGTTGCTATAATTGTGTGCCATATTTTATCTGAAAGCTGAGAAGAGGTCATTGAATGTTTTGACTGAACGCACACCCTTTGTTTTTAAGAAACAACTGGACACTTGTAGCACAAGTATTCAAATTTTACAAGGAGTCGGTACTCCTCCGCAAGTTGTTATGGAACAAATTTTAATGGTTGTGTGTCTGGCTCCATACTTTTTTCTTTACTTTTTTCTTTTCTTTTTTTTAATTTTTTACTATACTGGTTGTCATCCAGTGAGATGTCTGAGAAAAAAGTATTAGTGTTCTTATGGAGTTAAACTTAATTTCATGAAGTAGTGTTTTATGTTAAAATTATTATAACGTTATCCAACAATGAAGAAGTGAAATTCTTGTATGGAGTGAAATAGGTTGTCAGGCAGAGAAGATTTCAGTTTGTGTTGGAAGTTAATTTTATCATCAGTTCCTTACATGACTCTGTAGGTGGATAAAAAAATTTATACCTCACTTTTATCTGTGCCACACTAAAGCTGACTGATGGACTGAGTAAATCATTTCTCCTTCCAGTATTATATTTATGAATGTTACTGCTGTTTTCTATCTGTAATTGATTGTTGATAACAAACTTCTTAAAGGACGAAATGTACTATGATGATGTCAGGATGCCAACTTGTTTAAGGAACTGTCTATAAGAGGTTCTAGAATGTACAGCACAAATTATTCTTATTGTGTTATGCTTCTGTGCAATAAACAAGTTTTCCGCAGTGATGAGTTATGTAACATATTATACCATTGGGCATTAGTCAATGAAACTAGGAAAAATCAAACAATGGACATAACCCAAGCTGCTGGAGTTGGCTGTCGCATGTGCATGCACGGGTGCAGGTGCCAAAAACGAGACTTTTTCATCTGCAGAATCTGGTATTATTTGTAACCCAAAAGTTGCGGAGTTTAGACGTATAGAATGATCTGTAATATTTGACATCCACTTGAAGTTCTTATCAATATAAACACCTTAGAATTTAGAATATTTTGTGTTTTTTGGCTACGCTCATGCATTATTTATCATGGTGTGGTCAGGTCTTGTACAATATTGAATTGCATGTATCGTGTTTCATTTAAAGTCAGTGACAGTCCATTTGCAGCAAACCAATCATTAATGGTCAAGAAAATATTACAGGGAAATCCTGTTTTATGTTTTTGTGCTGCCTAGACTTAAAAACTGCAAAGCCGAGGAAAATGTTAAGACTTCCTAAAATATGAGCAACACATGTAATTGGCATGTATGATTAAAAATCGCAATCCTCTCCAATACTTTGTATAAAATCTACCTAACTGGCAGAAATTAATGTACACTACAATGTTTATACAGTATTTTGTGGTAATGAATTTCATCAGTTATTAAAAAATCCCAGATGTGTAACAGCAAGTAAAAAGTCGGGAACTCGAATTATATGTTCAAAATGCATGTTTTTGAGAGATCATCCTTTGTGCTAACCCAGAAGAAAGCCAAAAATTGAACATGGGGAATTAAACCGAAATCATCACAGCAGCTAAGTGCTTAAACCATAAGCATGAATGTGGACATCTGCTTAATGACATACTTTATCACCATTGCTGTTATTGTTTAATGCTTTTCTTATGAGCTGCACTTCATGTAGTGACTACCATTAAAGTGTTACTTTAAGCTTTATGAGAGAAACAGACACACGAAAAAAGAGATTTTCACCTGTTGACATTACAAGCTCATTAAAAGTCAGCTTAGTGAATTTCTGTTCACTCTGTAATATGGAAATTTGAAAGAAAGCTCAGGTGCTACAGTTTCACTTCATGCCCTCTATCACTGCTGCCAATCTTTACAATCTGCAGTGTGTGCAGTGCAAAGTATATACATGAGTAGTGTATGTAATTGTTGCAACTGCATCATGTCAGATTTGAACACAAAAGTCTTTAAACTGTGCTATCGCAAAAAACTTGTTCTATTTACATGTAACATCTCTGTCATCAGCACATCATCTGCACAAAAAGTATGTTTTCAGCACTTCACAAGATGCTTTGACCCCAGCCTGCACTCCCGTCACTGAGGGGCCACTCACCTTCTCCACGCATCCAGTAGGCAAGCTCATTTTCTGTGTGTTAGTGTGGTGTGGTGAGGTGACTGCGCTGGATATTGGTTGACTTTACAAGTCACCAGACAAAAAGAGTTCGCTGGTCGGAAATGGGCAACATTTCCTCGATTATTACAGAACATATTCTTCAAGACTCAGTGTTTGAATTCAAAAGGTTGATAATTGATATTGTTGCTGAACCCAATACATTGGAAATACATGCAAAAAGATGAGACTGATTTATAAGTGGCACAAGAAAACGTAGTGACTGGCCCCCTTCATCACATATTGGCTTGGTCTGTAACACTTTGTATTGACTGTCTTGTTTTTCCATTACTGCCGCAACCTAGCCATAGTTGTACCGTAATTGTGCAGTGAAGCTAAATGTTGCAAGTTGTGTTGGCAACACCGATCGCAGATTGTCAACATTTCCTCTCCTACATCTCCTCTCTCCACGCCAGCCTACAATACTCCCTTAACTCCACCACCACCCATGGTGCAAGTTGTGTCTTTTGTGCCACTTATAACTTGTTCATGGGTTTTTCACAGGGTCTCCGAATTTATGGTGTACAATCATGAAAAACGTAAAATTGGAGAATGTAAAATCGAAGTTCCACTATATTTAAATTTTCAGATGCTGAAGTAATTGAATTAGGCTTAACTACAACAGCTGAATGGCTGGCAAAGATAATTATTTCTACATCTTGGATGTAACTCACTTTGGATGTAAAACACTTATGTGAGGTCATCAATATATAACAAGAGCAAACTAAGTAGCCATCCCTGGGGTACCCCTATAGTGATTCTAAAAATGCAGTTTCATTTTGCACACTCCCAGAGTTTCTTAATAAAACAATGTGCATCCTTTTAGGTAAGTGGGATGAAAATCTGTTACCAGCAACGTGTCTGATACCGTGCTACAATATTTGAGCTTATCTGGGAGAGTAATGTGAACTGCACATTCAGTTGCTTTTGAAAAGTCACAGAATTTACCAGTTGGAAATATCTTGTTATTTGTATTCAATGTCATTTCTAATCTGTTCTCAAATTATTATTAATTGTGTGCACCTTACTGTCTTGCACAGCTGAATGTGTCTACTCCCCTTAACAAATGTTTCCTTTTTGCCCTTTTCGTGATACCTTGTTGTGCATTCCATTCCTCCCCTCCCCTCCCCCCCCCCCCTCCCACCCCTCCTCAAGTGTCTCTAATTCAGTTTTTGTGACCTCAATCTCTGCCTTCAACTCATGTTGTGTAATCTGTCTTTTTACATACAGTCTATATACCCATAGGAGAGCCTCACTATGAATTCAATTTTCTGCAACATTGCATTGGCCTTAGTGACACCACAATTCGCAGTCCTCATACATCACTCCAAACTTATCAAATAAGCTGTGACAGTATGTCTACTTGTTACCCGTGGTTGTGTTGTTATAAATAATTACACCAATGTGTTTTTGTGTGTGTGTATTGGTGATCCATTACAGTTGTTTTTAGTTCTGGTTATGCATAAACAAATTAGGCATACTGGTCATGACTTTGAACACTGAATATTCTTTTATAAACTAAACTAAAATCAACCCTGCCTTAATTTCTACGTATAAACACTAAGTAATATGATCTCTGATCTCAGAAAACCTAATAACAGGGATGGAGGTTTCAATTTTAATAATGCTTGGGGTCCAGCACTCAGTTTATTAAGACCTCACAGATCATCACATCTATCAGCATTGGAAACCACAGAGGGAATTTACTTTACACGGAGTATTAGTGTGAGCTCTGTAAAACAAAAGAGCATCAGAGGGTGCAGTGGATGTTATGAATCAAACTCGGTGTGAAGTGCCACCAAATTGAGACTTAGGACAGACTATTGATGTTGGGGAGGGAGGCAGATTCAACTCTCCCCATGGGTTTAGCCCATATGGGCAGCCCTACACGCCTGCCTAGGTTATGGCAGTGTCACACATTTATACATTCTCAAGAAAGCTGTTAATATATTTCATGTGGCAGTAACATTTCTTGTTAGAAAAGAGTTCTTACCTCAGTTCACAAAATGCTTAGAAGGCAGCTGAGTTGGTCATTGAAACATTGTGTAGGAAATGGAAACAGCAGCTCGGCTGAATACCTGGAAGATCTCAATTAAACATGAAGTACTTGGATACCTAGACTTCTGTATCAAATATAAAATGCAAACTAATAAGTCAAAATGAAGCTTATCCTGTGTTTATAATAAACGAATTTAAACCCGAACTTGTTATTTCCTTTGTTTAATGACTAATATTGGGAATGTTTTAATGACCTCCTTTGTTTCACACATTGGATGACTGTTAATTGTAATAATCGTTCATGGAAGTAAAATATTGTTGGTTGGGGTTTAGTGGTAGTTTCAAAGAAATAATACTAATCTTGTTTCTTGAGATCTCCTTAAATCCGTTTCTTGAATTTCTTCTGTCTGGAAACCCTATAGGTTGACGTGTTTCTTCAAATAACATTGACGACAAACTGATTCGTATGTAATTTTCATTTTTAATAATTCTAGATGCCTTGCTGCCATAAATTCACAATATTCACTCAGTGAAATACATTCCATTAGTATGCACTGCAGAAAACTTTACATTTCTCCTTCTTTCCTTCCCACCACACACACAACATACAATCCACTGGCACACAGTAACATCGTTCCACATTACATCAGAAAAGATATAGTCATATTAAGATCGAAACATAGATCATTAAATCGAAAATAATTTACAAAAAAATGAAATTCACATAACAGTACAATACAACAATTACCATAATACATATCCTATAAACAAAAATATATATCTTTTTGTAGCACAGTAATTTTATGAAATTTGTTTTATAATCACAGGGGTTAATTGTGTTTGCCTGACATTATACAGTCGGAGTTTAAAACATTTTAAATAAGATTGAAGTAAGGATTAGAATGTAAATTTGTGAATATATATGGTCCAAATTGCTTATTGCATGTTTCAATGTGAAACTTTTGTTTGTGAACTGGAACAGCCAGTAGTAAATTTTATTGACTATGTGATACTGATGAAATTACCTGTTCAAACCCAATTAACAACTTAACTTATAGGACAAAGTGAAATGACACCATGTTCTTGTTCATGAATTATACATCATACTTCTTTCACTGTTAGCTTACTAGTGATAGAGAAGAATGGTTGTTGTTGTTGTTGTTGTTGTTGTTGTTGTTGTTGTTGTGGTCTTCAGTCCTGAGACCTACTCTATCCTGTGCAAGCTTCATCATCTCCCAGTACCTACTGCAACCTACATCCTTCTGAATCTGCTTGGTGTATTCATCTCTTGGTCTCCCTCTACGATTTTTACCCTCCATGCTACCCTCCAATACTAAATTGGTGATTCCTTGATGCCTCAGAACATGTCCTACCAACCGATCCCTTTTTGTAGTCAAGTTGTGCCACAAACTTTTCTTCTCCCCAATCCTATTCAATACCTCCTCAAAAGTTCTGTGATCTACCCATCTAATCTTCAGCATTCTTCTGTAGCACCACATTTCTAAAGCTTCTATTCTCTTCTTGTGCAAACTATTTATCGTCCATGTTTCACTTCCATACATGGCTACACTCCATACAAATACTTTCAGAAATGACTTCCTGACACTCAAATCTATACTCAATGTTAACAAATTTCTCTTCTTCAGAAACGCTTTCCTTGCCATTGTCAGTCTACATTTTATATCCTCTCCACTTCGACCATCGTCAGTTATTTTGCTCCCCAAATAGCAAAACTCCTTTACTACTTTAAGTGTCTCATTTCCTAATCTAATTCCCTCAGCATCACCCGACTTAATTCGACTACATTCCATTATCCTCGTTTTGCTTTTGTTGATGTTCATATTATATCCTCCTTTTAAGACACTGTCCATTCCGTTCAACTGCTCTTCCAAGTCGTTTGCTGTCTCTGACAGAATTACAATGTCATCAGCGAACCTCAAAGTTTTTATTTCTTCTCCGTGGATTTTAATTCCTACTCCGAATTTTTCTTTTGTTTCCGTTACTGCTTGCTCAATATACAGATTGAATAACATCGGGGAGAGGCTACAACCCTGTCTCACTCCTTTCCCAACCACTGCTTCCCTTTCATGCCCCTCTTTATAACTGCCATCTGGTTTCTGTACAAATTGTAAATAGCCTTTCGTTCCCTGTATTTTACCCGTGCCACCTTCAGAATTTGAAAGAGAGTATTCCAGTCAACACTGTCAAAAGCTTTCTCTAAGTCTACAAATGCTAGAAATGTAGGTTTGCCTTTCCTTAATCTTTCTTCTAAGATAAGTCGTAGGGTCAGTATTGCCTCACGTGTTCCAATATTTTTAGGGAATCCAAACTGATCTTCCCTGAGGTTGGCTTCTACTAGTTTTTCTATTCGTCTGTAAAGAATTCGCATTAGTATTTTGCAGCAGTGACTTATTAAACTGATAGTTCGGTAATTTTCACATCTGTCAACACCTGCTTTCTTTGGGATTGGAATTATTATATTCTTCTTGAAGTCTGAGGGTATTTCACCTGTCTCATACATCTTGCTCACCAGATGGTAGAGTTTTGTCAGGACTGGCTCTCCCAAGGCCGTCAGTAGTTCCAATGGAATTTTGTCTACTCCTGGGGCCTTGTTTCGACTCAGGTCTTTCAGTGCTCTGTTAAACTCTTCACGCAGAATCATATCTCCCATTTCATCTTCATCTACATCCTCTTCCATTTCCATAACATTGCCCTCAAGTACATCGCCCTTGTATAGACCCTCTATATACTCCTTTCACCTTTCTGCTTTCCCTTCTTTGCTTAGAACTGGGTTTCCATCTGAGCTCTTGATATTCATACAAATGGTTCTCTTTTCTCCAAAGGTCTCTTTAATTTTCCTGTAGGCAGTATCTATCTTACCCCCAGTGAGATCAGCCTCTACATCTTTACATTTGTCCTCTAACCATGTCTACTTAGCCATTTTGCACTTCCTGTCGATCTCATTTTTGAGACGTTTGTATTCCTTTTTGCCTGCTTCATTTACTGCATTTTTATATTTTCTCTTTTCATCAATTAAATTCAATATATCTTCTGTTACCCAAGGATTTCTACTAGCCCTCGTCTTTTTACCTACTTGATCCTCTGCTGCCTTCACTACTTCATCCCTCAAAGCTACCCATTCTTCTTGTACTGTATTTCTTTCCCCCATTCCTGTTACTTGTTCCCTAATGCTCTCCCTGAAACTCTGTACAACCTCTGGTTTAGTCAGTTTATCCAGGTCCCATCTCCATAAATTCCCACCTTTTTGCAGTTTCTTCAGTTTTAATCTACTGTTCATAACTAATAGATTGTGGTCAGAGTCCACATCTGCCCCTGGAAATGTCTTACAATTTAAAACCTGGTTCCTAAATCTCTGTCTTACCGTTATATAATCTATCTGAAACCTGTCAGTGTCTCCAGGCTTCTTCCATGTATACAACCTTCTTTTATGATTCTTGACCCAAGTGTTAGCTATGATGAAGTTGTGCTCTGTGCAAAATTCTACCAGGCGGCTTCCTCTTTCATTTCTTACCCCCAGTCCATAGTCACCTACTACGTTTCCTTCTCTCCCTTTTCCTACTACTGAATTCCAGTTACCCATGACTATTAAATTTTTTTCCCCCTTCACTATCTGAATAATGATGTGGAGTGTTAATATTGGGGGGGGGGGGGGGGGGAGGGAGACATTGAACTCTCCCCATGAGTTTAGCTCATATGGGCAACCCCTAATGCCCGTGTAGGTGATGACATTGACATTGTCACTTGTTTATACATTCTCAAGAAAGCTTTTAATATATTTTCATGGGACACTGTTACATTAACATATCTTGTTATGAAAGAGTTCTTAGCTCAATTCACAAAATGCCTAGGTTCATATTCAGCAAGGCCACTGAAGAACATGCTGTTCAGTGATCTAAAACCATTACCACCACAACCACCATGACAATTTGTGTCCTTATAAAGAACATTTCTCCTTTCAAAAAGTAACTGAGTGGAATTAGATATATGTCGAACAATATTTTACATGATTATTTACTTTTAATGTTTGTGTGTTAGTAATTTTTATGTATGGCGACAGAAACAATAATCTTTTTGTAATACATGAGCTTTTTCTGAACCTACTGATCATTTTGGGTTCACAACTATCTTTCCAGTATTAATGTGTTACAATTTCTGTCCAGATACTTTCACCGTGACACAGGCTGTGAATGCACTGGGCTTTGGGAAATTCCAAGTTCGTCTGTCTTTGCTGACAGGCCTGTGTTGGATGGCAGACAGCATGGAGATGACTATTCTCAGTGTGCTTTCGCCAGCACTGCACTGTGAGTGGCACATCTCGCGCTACCAACAGGCTCTCACTACAACAGTTAGTATTGTTAATTATTAGCCTGTTTATTTTTTAAGATTTGTGGTTGCCAGTAATGTAGTTGTAACACTAATTGAGAGAGTTGTTGTTGATTCTTTTCTAACAGTTGTAGCGGAAAGGCACGAGTACACATACATTTTCTTTGCCACACAGCACATTCTCAAGAGCCACATTCCACATAATGTACATAGAGTAGAGATACTTTTTATCCATGCTAGCACTATTTTGCAGCACTTCCTTTTCTTCATTGGTTACTCCAGTCATGTGAAACAACAGAGAAAAAAATTGTTGCTGAAAATAATTGTTTGAATTAATTTTGAGACTGGGAACTTACACTGAGATGACCAGTCACGGGATAGCGATATGCAGTTATACAGATGGTAGTTGGAGCTAGATGCTTGGGACATTCTGTTTTGGAAATAGATAGAGAATTCAGTATTCCAAGATTCACAGTGTCAGGAGTGTGCCAAGAACATCAAAATTCAGGCATTAGCTCTGCCATGGAAAATTCAGTGGCTGATGGCCCTCACTTAATGACAGAGAACAGCATAGTTCACATAGGGTTGTCCCCCCTGCGGGTCCGGGGATTAGAATAGGCCCGAGGTATTCCTGCCTGTCGTAAGAGGCGACTAAAAGGAGTCCATCCCCCTCACGGGGGTAGTTAGCGCCTGCGTCCGGAGACGGACGGTTCCACGACCTATAATCGTGGTCTTTTTGGTTTTTCACTTCTCGTTTCTTCCTTCCTTTTGTTGGTTCCTTTCTTTGCTCTTCTCCACCTCACTGTCTTCCTTACTCTTTCCCTTGACTTCTCCTTGCCTTCTCATTGCCTTTTTCTCCTTGCCTTCTCATTGCCTTTTTCTCCTTGCCTTCTCATTGCCTTTTTCTCCTTGCCTTCTCATTGCCCTTTTCTCCTTGCCTTCTCATTGCCCTTTTCTCCTTGCCTTCTCATTGCCTTTTTCTCCTTGCCTTCTCATTGCCTTTTTCTCCTTGCCTTCTCATTGCCTTCTTCTCCTTGCCTTCTCTGGTCTCCGCCTCGGCGTTTGAGACAGTCTGTCCTCTTTCTCCCTCTCTCTCTTCTTTTTCCTCTTTTTCCTTCCTCCCTGTGCGTGCCTGAAGGCCGACCCACGCGTTCGCACGCGTAGCCGGTGACGGGGTAACGCGTAAGTCCCCGCCCTGGGTAGACATGTAAGGCACGCGCGTACCCCCTGGTAAAGGCCAGGCCCGGGGAGGGGTGATTGCCTGAGCTGATACCTTCTGACCATGCCGATTGGTCCCTCCGTCTGTTTCTCGGGAGGTGTGACCTGAGGTGTAAACATTCACCTAAGGCGGGAGTGCCCTCTGAGAGGGTCCCCACAAGGAAGGAGCGCACCATCGGAGACGCTGGCAATCATGGGGGATTCCTCCGCAGTGGATTCTACTCCATCTCTCTCGACTTCGACCCAAAAACGGAAACGTGACCAGCCAACAGTGACAAAAGTACTACCGCCTGCCCCACAGTTCCTCGTAGTTTCTCGATCTGAGGACGGAAAGGATTTTTCCTCTGTCAACCCTTTCGTTATTCAGAAGGGCGTAGATGCCATAGCCAGATCTGTCAAATCTTGTACCAGGTTGCATAACGGCACCTTATTACTAGAAACTGAGAGTGCCTTTCAGGCACAAAAACTGCTTCGGGCCACCCTCCTGTACACGTTCCCTGTCCGGGTGGAGGCCCACCGAACTTTGAATTCGTCTCGTGGTGTAGTCTATACTAGCTCCCTCGACGGATTGACTGACGAGGAGCTTCAATCTTTCATCGCTGAGCAGGGCGTGACGGCTGTCCATAGGGTCATGAAAAAGGTCAACAATGACCTTGTACCGACCCGGACACTTTTCTTGACCTTCGATAGTGTTAAGCTGCCATCGCGAATCAAGGCGGGCTATGAGGTTATTTCTGTTCGCCCCTATGTCCCGACACCTACGCGCTGCTACCAGTGTCAGCGTTTCAATCACACTCGACAGTCTTGTTCCAATGCGGCTAAATGTGTCACTTGTGGCAGGGATGCCCATGAGGGTGACTGTCCACCTCCGTCTCCTCGTTGTTTGAACTGTCAGGGTGACCATGCCGCATCCTCCCGCGACTGTCCTGTCTATAAGGAAGAACGCTGTATCCAAGAAATTCGGGTCAAAGAGAAAGTGTCCACCTCGGCTGCTCGCAAGCTATTGGCTAGTAGGAAGCCCACGCTGCTCCCAGCGGGGAAATACAGTACTGTCCTCGCCTCTCCTCGGACTACCCGGGAGGTAGCAACCCAGACATGCGATCTGACCTTCAGCACCACGGTCGTCCGTTCGGCCAGTGCTAAGATCGCGCGGTCGACGTCTCCTCTTCCTCCCATCACCCCACAGACACCAGCCCCTTCATCAGCTTCTGCTAAGACGAAGACCCCGAAGTCAGATGCACGGGCCTTCAAGAAGGAACCATCCCGTGCAGACTTCCTCCGTACCTCGACCTCCCAGCCTTCGACCGGTACTTCCACCAAACGTCCTTCCAAAAAGGCGCATAGGAAGCACAGTTCTCCTTCTCCGCCACGACGCATTTCTTCTCCTGCGCCACCCAGTGGTTGCCGCCCCAGGCCGTCATCCGTTTCGCCTGGCCGCACCGCTGGTAGCCGTACATCTGGCCGTTCACCGGCGGAGGAAGCTCCCCCTCCCGGCCATCCTCCCGAGATGACCGATGACCCTATAGACCCAATGGACGATGACTGTCCGCCTACTGATAGCGGCGGCAGTGCTCGCTCGAAGCCAGGCCCTAAGCGGCCTTCGAGGTGACCCCTTCTTTCATCTTCCTTTTCTTACGATGGCACTTATTCACTGGAATATTCGCAGCATTCGCTCCAACCGAGAGGACTTGAAGTTGCTGCTCCGCTTGCACCGTCCGCTCGTCGTAGCCCTCCAGGAAACGAAGCTACGCCCATGCGATCAAATTGCCTTGGCACACTACACCTCTGTGCGTTTTGACCTACCCCCTGTGGTAGGTATCCCAGCTCATGGAGGGGTTATGTTGCTGGTCCGGGATGATATTTACTACGATCCCATCACGTTGCACACCGGCCTGCAGGCAGTTGCCATCCACATTACTCTCCCCACCTTTACGTTTTCCTTTTGTACCGTTTACACTCCATCGTCATCTGCCGTTACCAGGGCAGACATGATGCAACTTATTGCTCATCTACCTGCACCATTTTTGTTAACTGGAGACTTCAATGCCCACCATCCCCTTTGGGGCTCTCCAGCATCCTGCTCGAGGGGCTCCTTGTTAGCAGACCTTTTCAACCAGCTCAATCTTGTCTGCCTCAATACTGGCGCCCCTACTTTTCTTTCGGACACATCTCAAACCTATTCCCATTTAGACCTCTCTATATGTACTCCCCAACTTGCACACCGGTTTGAGTGGTATGCACTTTCTGATACATATTCGAGGGACCACTTCCCGTGTGTTATCCATCTCCTGCAGCATACCCCCTCTCCGTGCTTCTCTAATTGGACCATCTCCAAGGCAGACTGGGGGCTCTTCTCTTCCAGGGCGACCTTTCAGGATCAAACCTTCACAAGCTGCGATTGTCAGGTCGCACACCTCACGGAAGTCATTCTCGCTGCTGCTGAATGTTCCATCCCTCACCCTCCTTCTTCTCCACGTCGCGTACCGGTCCCCTGGTGGACCGCAGCATGTAGAGACGCTTTACGTGCTCGTCGACGTGCTTTACGCACATTTAAACGCCACCCTACAGTGGCGAATTGTATCAATTATAAACGATTACGTGCTCAGTGTCTGTCGTATTATCAAAGACAGCAAGAAAGCCAGCTGGGCTGCTTTCACAAGCACCTTCAACAGTTTTACTCCTTCTTCTGTTGTCTGGGGTAGCCTGCGCCGGCTATCTGGCACTAAGGTCCACTCACCAGTTTCTGGCTTGAAGGTCGCGAATGACGTCCTTGTGGCCCCTGAGGCTGTCTCCAATGCCTTCGGCCGCTTTTTCGCAGAGGTTTCGAGCTCCGCTCATTACCACCCTGCCTTCCTCCCCCGCAAACAGGCAGAGGTGGCTAGGCCACCTAACTTCCGCTCCTCGAATTGTGAAAGTTATAATGCCCCATTCACCATGCGGGAACTCGAAAACGCACTTGGCCGATCATGGTCCTCCGCTCCAGGGCCTGATTCTATTCATATTCAGATACTGAAGAACCTTTCTCCTGCGGGTAAAGGTTTTCTTCTTCGTACATACAATCGCATCTGGATTGAGGGACATGTTCCCGCATGCTGGCGCGAGTCTATTGTTGTCCCGATTCCTAAGCCGGGGAAGGACAAGCACTTGCCTTCCAGTTATCGACTTATCTCACTTACCAGCTGTGTCTGTAAAGTGATGGAGCGAATGGTTAACTCTCGATTGGTTTGGCTGCTCGAGTCTCGACGCCTACTTACCAATGTACAATGTGGATTTCGTAGGCGCCGCTCTGCTGTTGACCATCTGGTTACCTTGTCGACCTTCATTATGAATAACTTCTTGCGGAAGCGCCCGACCGCGGCTGTGTTCTTTGATTTGGAGAAGGCTTACGACACCTGTTGGAGGGCGGGCATTCTCCGCACCATGCATACATGGGGCCTTCGCGGTCACCTCCCTCTTTTTATTCGTTCCTTTTTAATGGATCGACAGTTCAGGGTATGTGTGGGTTCTGTCCTGTCCCGACATCTTCCGCCAGGAGAATGGGGTGCCACAGGGCTCAGTTTTGAGCGTCGCTCTCTTCGCCATCGCGATTAATCCAATAATGGATTGCCTCCCAGCTGATGTATCAGGCTCCCTTTTCGTGGACGATTTTACCATCTATTGCAGCGCGCAGTGTACACGTGTCCTGGAGCGCTGTCTTCAGCGTTCTCTTGACAGTCTTTACTCCTGGAGTGTCGCCAATGGCTTCCGTTTTTCTGCCGAGAAGACGGTCTGTATTAACTTCTGGCGCTACAAAGAGTTTCTCCCACCGTCCTTACGACTCGGTCCCGTTGCTCTCCCATTCGTGGAGACAACCAAATTTTTAGGCCTTACCTTTGACAGGAAACTTAGCTGGTCTCCACATGTGTCATATTTGGCCGCCCGTTGTACCCGTTCTTTAAATGTCCTCCGTGTTCTCAGTGGTATGTCGTGGGGAGCGGATCGAACCGTCCTACTTCGTCTATATCGGTCGATCGTCCGCTCCAAGCTGGATTATGGGAGCTTCGTATACTCCTCTGCACGGCCATCCATCTTACGCCGCCTCAACTCCATACAACATCGAGGTTTACGACTTGCGATCGGAGCATTTTATACCAGTCCCGTAGAGAGTCTTCATGCTGACGCTGGCGAATTGCCACTCACCTACCGGCGCGATATACTGCTTTGTCGGTATGCCTGTCGGCTACTGTCAATGCCCGACCATCCGTCTTATCGTTCCTTTTTTGACGACTCTCTTGACCGTCAATACGGGTTGTATGTCTCTGCCCTGCTACCCCCTGGAATTTGCTTTCGTCGCCTCCTTCAACACCTTAATTTTTCACTCCCTGCAACCTTTCGAGTGGGCGAGAGCCGCACGCCACTTTGGCTCCAGGCTCAGGTCCGCGTTCACCTTGACCTCAGCTCGCTCCCAAAAGAGGTCACTCCCGGTTCGGTCTACCACTCCCGTTTTTTGGAACTTCGTTCGAAGTTCATCAACATGACTTTCATTTATACAGATGGCTCTAAGACCGATGACGGGGTCGGGTGTTCCTTTATTGTCGGGGCACAAAGTTTCAAATACCGGCTCCATGGCCATTGTTCGGTCTTCACAGCTGAGCTCTTTGACCTCTACCAGGCTGTTCTTTACATCTGCCGCCACCGACATTCTGCTTATGTCATCTGCTCAGATTCCCTGAGCGCCATCCAGAGCCTCAGTGATCCGTACCCGGTTCACCCTTTCGTACACCGGATCCAACGCTCTCTTCAGCAGCTGGTGGACGTCGGTTCTCCGGTTAGCTTTATGTGGGTTCCTGGCCATGTCGGTATCCCTGGGAACGAAGCTGCAGATGCCGCGGCCAAGGCTGCGGTCCTCCAGCCTCGGACAGCTTCTTGTTGTGTCCCTTCGTCCGATTTTAGCAGGGTCATTTGTCGGCGCATCTTATCGCTATGGCATGCCGATTGGGCTGCACTTACCGACAACAAGCTTCGGGCCTTAAAACCTCTTCCCGTGGCTTGGACGTCCTCCTCACGTCCTTCTCGGCGGGAGGAGGTCGTTTTAGCCCGGTTAAGAATTGGACACTGCCAGTTCAGCCATCGCCATCTGCTGACGGCTGCGCCGGCGCCGTTCTGCCCATGTGGGCACTTGCTGACGGTTACACATTTTAATGTCCTGTCCAGATCTTAACACACTGCGCCTCGATCTTAACCTGCCAAATACTTTTGATGCCATTTTAGCGGATGACCCACGAGCAGCTGCTCGTGTTCTTCGTTTTATCAATTTGACAAACCTCGCTAAGGACATTTGATGATGTTGTTTTTTAATCCTATGCCTGTCAGTCTGTCTTTTATTGTGTTTTCCCTTTTAGTTGTTGTTGTCCACTTGTGCCTCGCGGTGCATTCTTAACGTCGTCAGGGCGCTATTGACCATTGAAGTTGTGCGCCCTAAAACCACCAAAAAAAAAAAAAAACATAGGGTTGTCAGTGCTAACAGATACGCTACATTGCATGAAATAACCATGGAAATAAATTTGGGACATACGACAAATGTATCCATTAGAACAATGTGGTGAAATCTTGCTTTAGTGCTTCTCCTGGGCCCCTGACCATATTAGTTGGACTGTAGACGGTTCCTGTGGTCCAACTGAGCTGATCATTGACTGGAAATACGGTAGTTATGGTTGGCTACTTGGAGACCATTTGCAGCCGTTTATGGACTTCGTTTCTAAAAGATGATGGAATTTTTATGGATGACAGGTTCCCATGTCACTTGACCACAATTGTTCACAATTGATTTGAGGAACATTCTGGACAATTCACACTAATGATTTGGCCATCCAGATCGGCTGATGTGAATTCTATTGAACATTTGTGGGACTTAAATGAAAGGTAAATTTGTGCACAAGATTCTGCACCGGCACCGCTTGTGCAGTTATGGGCAGCTATAGAGGCAGCATGGCTCAGTATTTCGGCAGGGGACTTCCAACAGCTAGCTGTGTTTTGCACTACACTGAGTGAGAGGAGGTTCGACTCAATATTAGGAGGTATCCCATGACTTTTGTCACCTCAGTGTACTTAGGAACTAGTGGGGGTGGGGTTCTCCTATTGGCTCCAAATTAAAAAGCAAACTGATTTGTTCTGGAGTGTTTGAAATATCTCTCTCTCTCTCTCTCTCTCTCTCTCTCTCTCTCTCTCTCTCTCTCTCTCTCACACACACACACACACACACACACACACACACACACACACACACACACACAGAGAGAGAGAGAGAGAGAGAGAGAGAGAGAGAGAGAGAGAGAGAAGGGTGGGGGGAGTGTGTTATTGTCTCTTCTTATGTTTTCTAGCTAATACCAGTTTGGATAAAAATATTTTCAATTTCTGCAATTAAGAACTGTAAATCTGAATATCCCATTTCACATTCAGTGTCGACAACTTGAAAGGACATGCTTCCCTCTTCTCAGTGTGTTATCGAATTACTATTAATGATATTGCAGAAAGATTGTATTAAAAGACATGTACAAATATACTGTCATAATATGTGTGGAAATTTGCAGGTGGTTTTCTTGGGGATGATGTTAAGTTCGACTTTTTGGGGCAATTTGAGTGATAGATATGGACGCAAAACAGTAAGTACTTACGTTTTTATGAGGTTTCATACCCTCAAAATTTGTTATTTAAAATGTTTCTTTGCATAGCTATTTTCTGTAGCAGCTGTTGTATATCAATTCAGGGTCCTTCAAAAAACACATTGGTCTTGATGTATTGAATTATGAATTTTACTTTTAAAATAGATAAACATATGCATTGCAGGTATGGAAAATGATGTCTGGTGAGTGACCATTGTTACTGCTCTGGTGTGCAAGAACTCAGTCTGTGAAATTTACTGTAACTGCCTGATAAGACCCCACCTACATTTCGCCACTTGCAAGTTGAGTTTCCTCCGTTAACTTGCAGATGTTTTGGGATTTATTGGCATAGAATAATGGTTTAACATGAGCCCAAGAAAAAATTGGAAAGGGGTTAGGTCATATGACTTTGATGACCATCATTGGCACCTACTGCACGAGATGAGCCAAAGTGGTAACCACTTGTGGAACAACACAGTTGTTGTGTGGTATGTATGACAGGTGGCAAGAGCCTTTTGAAACAACTACTCTCGAAGGTCCGGTTCACTTAGGAGGCCGTATAGAACCTCCTATGATTTCACTTTATCGGTTTCTATTAACTGCCACAGCTCGCCCTGCTGATGATGCTGAGCCACCCAAAAGTCACACCCAAATGGCACTTGCTGTGGGTCCATTTCCCATTCTTGAGCCATGCAAGGATTACTGGCCTCTGGGTCCAGCAGTTATGTTTATTCACAAATCCATTAATGTGGAAGTGATCCTCATCACTAATGATGATGATACTTGCAGAACTGTCATTTTCCCTTCGTCTTCTCTGAAACCAGTCAACAAAATGTTGTCTTTTCTCATGGTCAGCTTCTTTCAGCTGCTGCATTAACTGAATTCTGTAAGGGTGGTAACTGAGATCGTACTGGAGATTTTAGCATACTGAGGAATACCCTAAGCCCAGTTCTTTGGAATGGTGGAGAATCAACTTCACTGGACTAACTACGAAGGACTGCTGCAATATCTTACACACATCAGCTCGAATGAGGGTGCTGAGAACTCTTTAATGTTCACTGTTAGCCCGTTTAATTGAAGTTCACAATATGTCTGCAAACTGTGCTTCATTGCATCCTAAAATCACACTAAGGCATCTCAAGAGTTGCTGCACAACTTTCTCCATTCTGATAATTTTTTTCACTAGTAGCACATACTGTAAGATGGTAAACTGCTTCCAGGGTCACCACACATAGAAGACATGTAAAAAAAAATCCATGCTGAAGCAACAGTTGGAATGTTAATGGAAATTGAAATGATGCACAAAAATGTGGTCAACTGACAAGGAAGGAAAAAAAAAATTACACAATTCAAAACGAGCATGCTTTTTGAAGGGCCCTTTATTTTCTGTGTTAACTGGTTAACTGCAGTGTAAGAGTTTTTCAGCAAACATGTTTCACTTTTAATTAAAAAGTATCTTCAGTGGCCATTCCTAAAATATGGGATACAAAGTGTTCATATGTTTATAGATTGAAAACAGTTTTTCTGTTTAAGTTTGGCATACAATTTACTTATGGTATTTATCTTCCTTTTTATACAAATCTTGAAGTCCACTGCTTTTCTCCTTGTTGCTAGTGGAGGTTGAAGTTGAAAACAACCTTTCTCGACTTTATGAATTTGCTTTTCTCACATTTATGTCTATTTGGTACTGCCAACCTTGTCGATGGTGTTTCTTTACTCTTTTTTTTTTCTTTCTTTGTGTGTGTGTGTGTGTGTGTGTGTGTGTGTGTGTGTGTGTGTGTGTGTCAGAGAGGATGTGTTAGATGTTCAGCAGAGATGTAGATTTGAGATAGGAGTGGGGGTGGGGATCGGCAAAATAGTTTGGGAGGAGTGGAAAGTGATTACAGAGAAAGTATAAGGGAGGAAGTGAGAAGGTAGTAAAGGGAATTGGGAACTGGA
This sequence comes from Schistocerca cancellata, assembly GCF_023864275.1. Taxonomy (NCBI): domain Eukaryota; kingdom Metazoa; phylum Arthropoda; class Insecta; order Orthoptera; family Acrididae; genus Schistocerca; species Schistocerca cancellata. Next base: position 189,430,963 of record NC_064634.1, read on the forward strand.
AGGGAGGGGGGTGGGGGAGGAGGATTGTGGTGAGTGGGAGACCTCAGTAGTGTTGGGGTGATACGTTTATATTTGATATTATACTATGTGGCCTATTAATTCAAAAAGCTGTTTCTCTTATTAGGCTTTATGAATGTGCTAGTTTTCTTGTAGAATCAGAAGGTGCCTTTCAGTTTTACTCTTATGATTTTCAAATCTGTGTCCCAGGAGTTGGTGTAGGTGCTCGGCAAAAATTGAGTTATTTGTTGTGTGGTTTGTTGCATTCTTCCATGCTTTTTATGCTCTTTTTATTGGGTGTCAAATGTTCTCTTGGTTTTTTATATGGACAAAGTGCAATACAGTTAAAAGACACAAGAGTTCATCACAAAAAATAAAATTACAGTACTAAATTCTGATCCAACCGATGTGTACCAGACAAAGTAGAGACACGCTGAAAGATACTGAATGTACGCTAGAAGACAAAGGAAAAAAAAAGGAAAATGTTACAAGCAAATCCCAGTGCACATTCCCACTGATATCGAGCAAAGTTGCACAGAAAAGACATCTATATCAAACTGATTGTGAACAATGGGAATACCTCCACATACTCCCTTGCAAGAAAAATGTTGCAAATGTCACAAACTACGAGGGCTATTCAGAAAGTAGGGAATGTTTCTGTCTGATGCCGCTAGGCGTGCGCTGATTGCGTATATTTTGGTATGTGTGTACTCGGCAGCTCTGTCAGCATCCATCCGTGACAGCGGGAATGTCTCTACGTGTCTGGTTCTTTCAATATTCGAATTTGAAATGTGCCCCGCAATCGAAAATCCCACCAGTTGTGAGGTGTGGTCTATGATACGGTTTTTGTTGGCAAAAAACTTAAAACCTATTGAAATTAATCGTAAACTGTGCGAAGGCTATGGAAACAATGTAATGAATGAATGTTCCGTCTGGAAATGGTGTATTCAGTTTAAAAATGGCTGAACCAACGTTCATGATGAAGAGAACAGTGGACGCTCGAGCATTGTGACTGATGATCTTGTCGCTAAAGTTGAAATGATTTGTGAAAACTGTCGCTTCACAATAACGGAGCTTTCGCTTTCTTTTCCATAAGTTTCACGGACTTTGTTGTTTGAAATTGTCACTTAAAGGCTAGGCTACAACAAATTTTGTGCAGATGGGTGCCCAAAATGCTTATAGATCACTATAGAGAACAGTGAATGGGGGCAATGTTGACATTTCTGGAGGCTTACCACAAACGTGGTTCATTACTGGATCGAATCATAACTGGTGACAAGACTTGGGCGAAACACGTCAATTGCGAGACAAAATTACAGTCCATAGAGTGGGGGCACACAAGGTCCCTCCAAAAACCAAGAAAATATTTGCAAATCTTGTCAGCAAGGAAGTTGATGGTGACAGTGCTTTGGGACAGGCAAGGTGTGCTTCTTATTGATTTTCTCGAACATGGAGCAACCATAAATTGTGCCCAGTACTGTCAAACTTTGGACAGCCTTAGAAGAGCAGTTCAAAACAAACGCCGAGGAAAGCGGACGTCCAAAATTTTGTTTTTGCACAACAATGCCTGACCTCACATGGCAAAACCCACTAAAGAACTCCTTAATAATTCAAACTGGAAATTTTCTCTCATCCACCCTACAGCCCCGATCTTGCACCAGGCGACTTCCATTTGTTTCCCAAGATGAAGAACTGGTTTGCAATGCAGCACTTTGATGACAACACAGAACTCCAGGTGGACGTGACTCACTGGCTCAAGTCTCAGGCGGCAGAATTTTACAACAAAGGTCTTTCAAAGCTTGTCCACCACTATGATAAGTGTCTCAATGTGTTTGGTGACTATGTGGAAAAGTAATATATGTCAGTCGCTCTTTTAGATGTTTGTAATGAAATATAGTTCTTGTACTTAGTTTTTTTTTAATGCCAAAATGTTCCCTACTTTCTGAGTAGCCATTATACAAATTACAAGAGGATAGAAATATAAGAAACTACACAATTTATTCAGTAATTATGACAAACTGATTTTAGACACAGCCATCATCCTCTCATTTGATGTGGAGAACTTGTATTCTAACTAGACAATAACAGAAAAGATAAACATCATAGAAGAAAAATCTTAACACAGTACACTTCCACATGAATTCATTTAAGAAACATTCAACTTGTTAGAGCTGATAAGAGAACAGAACTATTTCATTTCAACAATATTTTCTGTTTACACAGTGAAGGATTACTGGTGGGATCCCCAATTTCTGGAGCCACAGCGTACACATTATGGACGCTGTAGAACATGTCCTTTTTAATAGGTACATCATCCTGTATTGGATTCAATAGATGGACATTTTGTGCCTGATTGATAAACCAAGCACAACAGACATCAATTCTGTTAGTAGTGAGATAAGGTTTGCAGTGGAGAAAGAAAAAAAAATGTAGTTAAATTTCTTGGACATTATCATAGAGACTGAGGACAGTCAACACATATTTGACATGTATTGGAAACCCACAACAGATATAATAATACATTAGATACCAAGTCATCCCAACCACACAAGAAAGCAGCACTCACATTCCTACTGCACAGATTAAATCCGTGCCAATAGACACAGATAACTTTCAAACAGAAATGAATAACATAGTACAAATAGCTCTCAACAATGCATAAAAGTAAAACCCAGCAACAAAACTGAAACTAAAATCAAGAAACAGAAAGCAGTATCATCTGGTTAACACCAGCACAAGGACAATGTGCCACACAAATAAATGTACAAAGCACAAGAATAGGAACAACATAGAGTGAGAAAGAAAAACAAAAGAAGAGATGGCACACAGTGACATACAACCACAAATACACATACGGAATATTTAAATATTGTCAGAAAGCTATGCATAAAATAGCTCACCTAATCAAAGTGAAATTCAAAAATACTTCCCAAAAGCAACAGAAAAAAACAGACCTTTATCAGAATCAGAAATCTACCAACAAGAATGTAGCATGTGACAGAAAATATATAGGATAAACCATGACAACATTTGACACCAGATACAAAGAGCATATAGGAACTTGGAAGTACAAGACAATCATTCACCTTTTTCCAAAAACTTACACCAGCATAAACATAATATTGGTGCCAGACACACATGAAAATCACAAGGATAATCAACAAACACACCTTCTCATCCTACAAGAAAACTACAACATTACTAAGACCATAACAGAAAAGAAGCATCTCATAATCACACCAACTTGGCAGACCAAACACTTTTTAAATTAATGAACCACATAATATAATATAGACATGTGACCTCCAACCCTATCTAGGTCATAGTTCTCGTTCTCAGGTATCACCACCTCTGTTTCTTTCCCTATATCCATCCCCTCCTCCCCCTCCCCCTCCACCTCACCCCTGACCCCCACACCAGACATCTATGCTGCTGAAAATCTAACAAATCTCCTCTCATTTGCAACACACACACACACACACACACACACACACACAGAGAAAAAAATTGCTTTCGCAATGTTTGCAGTACTCACATCTTAGACAAAAAAGTGGTGGTGCTGAGTGTGGAATGGGTGGAAACCAACATAATTATTCTGTGACAAGTTTTGTGAAGTTTTACAAAAGTGAAGTGCAAAAGAAGTGGACTTCAGAACATGAATAATAGAGCAGAAACATCTTAAGTAAATTGTACACCAAATTTAAACAAAAAAATCTGTTGGTAGTCTACAAAATAGGAAAATGCAGGAACATATTATGCGTACTATATTTTCAGAATGACCACTGAAGATGGTTTGTAAATAAAAATGAAAGTATCTGGTGAAATATATTCTTAAATTTCTGTAAGCTTAAGATTAAAAAGAACTGAGTTTTATGAACAGTCTGTAATATTTTTTAAGTCAAATCTTCACGCCAAGAGTTGCAGTGTAATCCAGTACTGATGATGTTTGAAGATTTGCAGAGAGAACTAATGTTTTGGTATCAGTTAAGTTACTGATTTATTTGACTGAACTATTGTTTGTTATGAAATCTAAGAACTTGATCCTCCAGTACACTGAAACTAAATGCATGCACACAAAACTTTTTCACACTTTAAAGGACATATGGTTGGATTCCATTAGGAAACATGTGCTCATTGACTATGAAATTATTATAATCAGGGATGAACACAGGGAACAGTTGTGTAGCAGTATGTAATTTTATTGCAGATCTAGCTAGATTTCAGCTACAGTATAGCCGTCATTTCACCTAGAGAAACACAACAGTTTAGAATTATGAATCCATGTATGTTTACACTTAGGTCACAACTTAAGATACATAAAAAAAGAAATGCCTGTTAGGTCTATTGTTAATGGCAGAGGTGATCTAGAAGCAGTTTGAAATTTATTTCATTTGACTAGCAAAATTTATACACCAGTAGAAAACACTGTCAAAATTATTGGGAGAACTTAAACTGAACGGAATGGTTGTCTGGAAGTGAGGTTAGTGACTTTACTGATCTACTGTCAGTAATGTTGAATTAGAATTATTTTAAGTTTGATGGTGAAATGTACCATCAAAATGATGGACTGAGTATGGGAAGTTCCATCTCAGTCAGCTAGCAGGTGTTTTCATAAATTCCCTTGAAAACAAGTTTTTTTTCCCCGAAAATCCTAAATTGGCAGAGAAAATGGTCCATTATTTCATGTAGATTGCTGACATATTAGTATCAATGAAAGGCAATGACAATATTTTTTGCATTTGTTAGCAAGTTTAATAGTTTACATGAAAAACTCAAATTTACTTATGAGCTTGAAGCTAGTAACGCCATTAACTTCTTGGCTGTGAATTTTAGGATGAAAATGGGAAATGTGTTCCAGATTGTCAGGAAAAAAACTTGCACTGACGGTATTATAGATTACCGTTCAGACCACCCTAGTCAGCACAAAAAGCCTTTTTTTAATTTTGCAATTAGTCATTTTCTAAAGTTCCATTGTCACCAGCTGAGGTTGAAGCAGAGCTAAATACCATCAAGTATATTGCAAAAATGAATAACTATCTGTGGTATTATATTAGTAATATTTTAAGAAATAGTACCAAAACTGAACAGGAATGTGTGCTGTTTGGGAGCAAATATACACTGATCAGCCAGAACATCATGAACATTGACCTACTATAGATATAAACCCGTCCAGGCGATAGCAGCATCACTTGGCAAGGAATGACTGCTAGTCACACAAGCACACAGCATGTGGTATCAGTGAGTGTGCTGTCCACTTGTAGAATGGGGAAGGAGTGTGATCTATCAGAGTTTGACTGAAGGCTGATTGTAATGGCCTGGAGACTCAGCATGAGCATTTCAGAAACTGCACAACTTGTCAGGTGTTTGAGGAGTACTGTCGTGAGTGTCGTCAACATGTGATGAGACCAAAGCAAAACCATGTCCAGGCATCATGGGGTTGGGGGCAACCGCTCATTACAGATGTCAGACATCATAGGCTGGGCAAACTGATAAAACAAGACAAGCATTAAACTGTGGTGGAACTAACATCAGACTTTAATGCTGGGCAGAGGACAAGTGTGTCTGAACACGCAGTGCACCAAACCCTTCTAACGGTGGGTCTCCACAGCCAACGAAACACACGTGTGCCAATGTTAATAACATGACATCAGCAACTACGACTGAAATGGGCATGTGTCCCTCAGCACTGGGCATTGGCATAGTGGCAGAGCTTTCAATGGTCTGATGAGTCCTTATAACTTCTTCACCGTGATTATGACTTGGGGGTGGGGGGGCATGAATCCATCATCTTCCAGGGGAACAGCTCTGACACCACTGCTGCAGGACAGAGACAGGCTGGCAGTGGCTCCATTACGCTCTGGGGAACATTCACATGGGTAATCATTGGCATTGGTCTAGTGGAGCTTGTGCAAGGCACCACGACAGCCAAGGAGTATCATAACAGTTTGCAGACCATGTACACAGTATCATGTTTCCCAATGACAGTGGCATTTTTCATCAATATAATGCACCGTGTCACGAGGCCAGGAGTATGACAGAGTGGCTCAAGGAGCACAGTGACAAGTTCCAGTTGATGTGCTGGCTCCCCAACTTGCCAAATCTGAACCCGATCGAACACAACTGGGATGTGATTGAATGTGGTGTCAGAGTTCATTGCCCCATCCCTGGAATTTGTGGGAATTAGGTGACGTGTGTGCGTGTGCGTGTGCGTGCGCGTGCAGATGTGGCGCTAACTCCATCCAGCAATGTACAAAGGCCCCATTGCTTCCATACCACAGTGCGCTGCCGCAGTTATCCTTGTCAAAGGTGAACATACCAGCTATTAGGTAGGTGCTCATAATGTTCTGGCTGATCAGTGTATTTGTTTATCATGTTATGGCAAAACCAATACTAGAGCAGCACCTGTTTTTTTAAAAAAAGCTTAGTTTCTTTTTCAATTACGAATAGCCTTGGTCGTATCTTGATTAATAATGGGCACCCAAAGTAGTATTTACCTTGAAGCAGGTGTTTACACAATAGATCATCCTGATTGCAGTTCTTCTTATGTGGCACAGACAGCAAGGTGTCTCAAAATTGTGTTCGGTGGACAAGTTATTGTGGAAAGGAAAGGCTTGGATGAAAACCCTACTTCGCTGTCGATTTAATTGAAAATGGGGATAGCATACCAGCCATGACCTCACAACTGAAGATGCTTCATTGAGGGAGAAGGGTGGATGTATGGACTTGGTGGAGAAGATGGAAGTTTTTTGTCATCTTAATTCCTTTTGTGCTAATCTCTTAAATGAGCAGGTAGTGGTGAGAAGCTACCAGTTTAGGGGGCTATTTAAAAACCACCTTGTTGTTGACAGATGAAGCATGACCTGGCAGGAATGTGGATCCACCTATTATTTTCCTCTATATATGAATAATGCTTGAGAGGTCCTCAGGCAAGAAAAAATTTGATGACAGGTATTATTATGTTTTACTCTAACTCTTCGCAATAACTTCAGCTACAGTGTAAATAACATTAAATTAGGCCATTACTTATTTAATAAAATTGCTGGTGAACTCTAGCATATGTCTCATAATCTCAGTAGCTGTGATGATTTTATTACAGATTTTATTAACATTTATTTTTCTAATATATACAAAAATATATAACTATTATGAAAAGGAAAGTTTCTACTCACGCAAACATGGAGATGCTGAGTCGCAGGTAGGCACAACAAAAAGACTCTCTCAATTAAAGCCTTCAGCCTTCGTCAACAACACGCGCACACACACGCACACACACATGCACATGCACGCGGACACACACACACACACACACACACACACACACACACACACACAATTTCAGTCTCGGGCAACTGAAACCATAATGGTTAGTGGCCAAAAGCTTTAACTGTGAGAGTCTTTTTGTTGTGCCTATTTGCTACTCAGCATCTGCGCTATATGCTGAGTAGCAACTTTCCTTCTTGCGATATTGTTACATTCAATCCTGGATTTTCCATTATTTGTACAAAAAGATATATGTAATGAGATCTGTTTTCTTTTAATCGTAGCCTAATTTAGCAAATAAAAAGATGAGCTCAATTCACATTATTTCTTATTAGCTTAGGTAAGCCTGAATTATTTTTTATTACATTTATTATCAAAACACCTTCATTTATTCCTAGTAGATATTGATTAATACAACATTGTTGGATTTTTAGCAATTAGCCTTGTAGCTTGCATGTAACAGGCCGTCCTTCTGGAAGAATGTCAGGTTACAAAATGTCTAGGATACAAAAGAAGAAAAATGAAAGGGCAAATCAGATTTTATGCACATTGTTGTAGCTTATTTACTAAACATTCTGCAACTTGGATACCTGTTTTTCCTTCGCTTTTTGTCCACTTGCAAATCAACAGTGTAGTGTTCTTGACCATCATACATTCTATTGACTTAGAAGGTCTCCCCTAGCAAGTGGTAGAATAACTATTGCTACTCTATGATGAAACTTGAGGTGCCTGTACAGAAGCCATGCCTTTTGAACAGCTACAATGATTAGCTGAGCATTTATGGAAAAAAAATCATTTTCACCTGTTATTTTTTGCCTCTTACAGATGTGCGATAAAGGGATATGTTTTGAACAACATGATCAGTACCTCCCACAAGTCTGTTGTAAGCTTGAAAAACTTTCATTTGAGGCACTGACACCCTTCGTTTCTAAAATCCAACTTGTCTGTGAGGCCAAACTTGATCATAGTTTATGGCAATGATAAAAATATTGTTCCACTGGCCAATTGAAATACCTGAAACAGTGTAAGAAAACAGGTTACACATTTGTATACATTTGTGAAGTAACAAATTTTTTGAATACCATTATATTTACCTGACTTTCTACCTGAACAGGATTTGTGGTACCCTGGCCACGGGAGTGTGCATTTGGTGGGTGGCTGTGTGTGTGAATGTGTACTTTTGCTAGAAAAAGAGCTAATGCTGGAAAAGTAGTGTGAGTCCTGTTTTCCATTCTGTGTTTCTGTGCTCCACACATCGATCTGCTATGGGTGAGTGGTTGCGTTTCCCTTATTTTTTGCAAAGCAAAGTTTATAATTACATATGAATATAATAGTGGGAAACATTCCACGTGGGAAAAATATATTTAAAAAGAAAGATGATGAGACTTACCAAACAAAAGCGCTGGCAGGTCGATAGACACACAAACAAACACAAACATACACACAAAATCTAGCTTTCGCAACCAACGGTTGCCTCGTCAGGAAAGAGGGAAGGAGAAGGAAAGACAAAAGGATATGGGTTTTAGGGGAGAGGGTAAGGAGTCATTCCAATCCCGGGAGCGGAAAGACTTACCTTAGGGGGAAAAAAGGACAGGTATACACTCGCACACACACACATATCAATCCATACATACAAGACACAAGCAGACAATGTCTGCTTGTGTCTTGTATGTATGGATTGATATGTGTGTGTGTGCGAGTGTATACCTGTCCTTTTTTCCCCCTAAGGTAAGTCTTTCCGCTCCCGGGATTGGAATGACTCCTTACCCTCTCCCCTAAAACCCATATCCTTTTGTCTTTCCTTCTCCTTCCCTCTTTCCTGACGAGGCAACCGTTGGTTGCGAAAGCTAGATTTTGTGTGTATGTTTGTGTTTGTTTGTGTGTCTATCGACCTGCCAGCGCTTTTGTTTGGTAAGTCTCATCATCTTTCTTTTTAAATTTATAATTACATATTATGACTTTTAGATTAATATTTTATATTTTATTTCTATGTTTATATTTTATGTGGAACTGACATAAATTGCAGTTTTTAAGTAAAAGGTAACTAGTATACGGGGGCCATTTACTATCTATGATGCATACTGTGGCTGAATGTGTAGGCTTGTATACAGCAGCCTTGGTGTGAATTGAGCTATAGATGGCTTAAGGTCATTTTAACATCATGTGCGTTTACGAGTAAAAATTTCCTAGGTCCATATGACTTGCTACCAAATTGAATATTTGTCTTCCTGTACAATCTTCAAACTTACACCTTTTAAACGATTCTTGATATAATCCTTCAATTGTCTGAGTCCTACGTTTTCTTATTCCTTTTAGCACTGATGATGGCTGTTCTGTAGCTGGCTTAGATCTGCCATAAATTTACAGATTGATGCACGACTGTATGCTGTGTTCATCCCTGATATTAAAGGATGTTACTTTATTCCTCTCTGCAGATCTTAAAATACCTCATCAGGTTGTTGGCTCTTGCTTCACGCGGTTTGGCTGAGGGAATTGGACAAGTTGTAATGTGAGAACTTTTTGTATCCCACAGTGTCACATCCAATAAGGTGAGGAGTAGCACAACACCAGCAACACAAGAAATTGACAACATAAACCTAAACGTCAAGGACAATGAAGAATGAGAATTTGTCAGTCAAGACAAGAAAGCTCACATCAGGTCATTACAAGTACAGAAAGAGACAGAGCCTCCACAAAACGAGAGTAGCACAAAAGCTAATGGAAAAGCAACATATAGCACAGCAGTTAATGGAAGAGCTATGAGACTACAGGATTGCTTCATCGTTCCCAAGCGTGGTGCGAAGCTGATTGCATCCAGTATTATGCTTGTTATAGTTTCAAGGACGTAATTTCCAGTCGTGACTTGAAACACTGGAGAAAGGCAATTGCAGAGGAATTGGAAGCTCATGAGAATAACAAATGGTGGAAGATTATTCCTAATACCAACAGCTTGTAATACATTGGTTCAAAGTGGGTCTTCAAGGTCTTGTCTTCATGTCACCACTTAATACAAAGCTTGGCTTTGTCAAGAGGCAGCAAACAGTAGTATGGAGTTAAGTACAATGAGACTTTTCTGCCAATTATGTGGTGTGCCTCATTAAAGGTTTTCCAACTGTCACATATGAAATCTAAAGATACTGCTGTTTGATATTTGCACTCCAGTTTTACATGGTAATGTTGAAGGGGAAATCAATATGGAAATACCTGAGGGGCTAGTGATTGATACAAAGAACCGTGGAATCTGCAAGCATGAAAAGACTCTGAATAGGCTGAAGTAGGCTCCTCATTGCTGTAACACGAAATTTCTGGAGTTTCTTTTGCAGTTTAATTTTCAAGCAAATGATACTGATGTATGTTTATTCCGTGGCACAGTCAGCAATTATGTTAAAATTGTTTGTAGAGGATGGAATTATCACATCAAAGTCGAAGAAAGTTATTTGTAAAGTTGTCGCAGCAGTATAAGAATCTCTTGTATTACAATCGAGAGATGGTAATTCTATTGTGGGAGTCGAAATTGGACAAAATCTTGCAGGTTAAAAAATGCTAACACATCAGAGCACTTACATGAGAAGAATAATTGATAAATTTGGAGTGGATGGTATAAATAGTTTGTCAGGATTGTCCAGCCTGCTAATGAAGTTAATTTATGGAATTTGTGCACTTGTTTTTCGCTGTAGTTCTGATCACTAAAAGTTGGTAGAAGTTAGAAATCTTCATGTGAATATCCATTACTACCTATGTTTGCCATCTGGTAGTCCCATAACTCTGTTGTAACAGGTTCAGTGTGATATCATCCATTGCTACAAATGAGAACATCATTTGATTGTGAATGTCTCTTTTTACTTTTGTGTGTAGTTTGTATCATAGTAGGTGATTGGAGCAATTCAATTCAATTCAGTTCTTCATTAACAGCTTATGGATTAGCTTCCTAAGGGACTGAGTCATCATCAGTTCCAGAAATTCCACAAAAATTTGAATGCTGAGTATGACGATATCGTAAATTTCACAGAAGTAAGGTGTCTCAGTTAAGGCCAGATGTTAAAAATATTTTGTAGCACAATTAATAAAATAAAATCACTCATGATATCAGCAAAATCTGTGCCAGAACTTGACAATGCCAACTGGGTGGCAGAGTTAGCATTTTTGGTAAATTTAACTGATCATGTAGGTGACTTGAACAGGTGTTTGAAAGGTAGGAACCTACTTATCAGTACAGTGTTTCAAACAATAAATGTGTTCCAAGTGAAACTGAAATTCTGACAAGCACAAGTAAAGGCAAACTTCCCCCCCCCCCCCCCCCCCCCCAACACATTGGCCAAGCACAATCCTAAAGACAGGATGAAATGCCCAGCCATACTTTTCAATTTGATGCAAGAATTTGAAAATAGAGTTCAGGATTTTTGGAAAAAATGAAAAATGTTGTATTTGACATCTTGTAAAAACATTAGAGGTACACTACCAAATGGTTTTCATAGGAATTCATAGAATTGCTGTCTGACAAATAACTAATAGAAAAATTTGATCATGTATTGTTGTTGGACTTCTGCAACCAGCCCAGAGACAAGTATCACATGCTGCACAATCGTGTGTTATGTTTGTCACCTTTGTCTGACAAAAATCTCAGATGAGCACCTTGAGAAGACCCAGAGAATTGCAGCCATTTTGTTCGAACTTGATACTGATACATTAGTTTCCTGAAATCTCATATAAAGGGCTATTACAAATGATTGAAGCGATTTCATAAATTCACTGTAGCTCCATTCATTGACATGTGGTCACGACACACTACAGATACGTAGAAAAACTCATAAAGTTTTGTTCGGCTGAAGCCGCACTTCAGGTTTCTGCCGCCAGAGCGCTCGAGAGCGCAGTGAGACAAAATGGCGACAGGAGCCGAGAAAGCGTATGTCGTGCTTGAAATGCACTCACATCAGTCAGTCATAACAGTGCAACGACACTTCAGGATGAAGTTCAACAAAGATCCACCAACTGCTAACTCCATTCGGCGATGGTATGCGCAGTTTAAAGCTTCTGGATGCCTCTGTAAGGGGAAATCAACGGGTCGGCCTGCAGTGAGCGAAGAAACGGTTGAACGCGTGCGGGCAAGTTTCACGCGTAGCCCGCAGAAGTCGACGAATAAAGCAAGCAGGGAGCTAAACATACCACAGGATGGTGCTCCACCACACTTCCATTATGATGTTCGTCATTTCTTAAACAGGAGATTGGAAAACCGATGGATCGGTCGTGGTGGAGATCATGATCAGCAATTCATGTCATGGCCTCCACGCTCTCCCGACTTAACCCCATGCAATTTCTTTCTGTGGGGTTATGTGAAAGATTCAGTGTTTAAACCTTCTCTACCAAGAAACGTGCCAGGACTGCGAGCTTGCATCAACGATGCTTTCGAACTCGTTGATGGGGACATGCTGCGCCGAGTGTGGGAGGAATTTGATTATCGGCTTGATGTCTCCCGAATCACTAAAGGGGCACATATCGAACATTTGTGAATGCCTAAAAAAACTTTTTGAGTTTTTGTATGTGTGTGCAAAGCATTGTGAAAATATCTCAAATAATAAAGTTATTGTAGAGCTGTGAAATCGCTTCAATCATTTGTAATAACCCTGTATAAAATCTCATATAAAAAACCAAACCCATCTTGATTTTTTAGAATAAAGAACCATAAATTAAGAAATTACAAATTACTTGTTACCTCCGACTGCCGCTTCTTTTTTTTATTCTTCTTCTTCTTTTGCAGTTGGTGTCAGGTATATTATGTTCAGCCCAAAAATACAAGTAGTCTTCTTCCAATGTGTCCCAGATAAGTTATGAGGTTGGGCACCCTTGGCTTAAGTGTTGTAGCCAATCTTCAAGTGCATTTATTACCCATTGAAAAATAATTAGAGATTTTAGAAATATTGTACTGTGAATCAGTTGGGTCACTTATGTTTTTATCTGTTATTTCACAGCCAGGTGTTTAGTTTACAGTGAACAGTTTGAGCAGGTTTTTTAATGATCATAACAATGTACATTGGTGAGTGGTAAAGAGAATTTTCCAGTATTTGATTAAAACAGAAGATTATGGTATAGAGCATTCCAGTAAAAGGAACGAACAACTACTAGTAGGTTTTCCTAATGCTGATTGTGCAGGTGGTCAAATATCATGAAAATCAGCAACGAGATTTGTATTTCTTTTGGCACATGGACTGGTAAGCTGAGTTTCACAGACACAATAAATTGTTGCTTTGAGTACAACTCGATCCAGATATGTAGCTGCTGTTTCTGCTGCAAAAGAAGCAGTCTGGCTGAGGAAACTAGTTAGTTCTCTAGACTTCAAGTCTGATAGGTTTACCACATTAAATAATAGCAATCAGAGCCCAGTTCAATTACTAAAGTTCAGAACACTGTAAGCTTGTTTGAAAAAGTTTTAAATGAAGAGGTGCCAAAGAACAACTGACTGATGTCTACCAAAGCATGAACCAAAGAGAGGAATATTAATTTGCATGCAAAACTTAATATTGCAAAAGGACAAACGCAACCAGTAAAAAGCAGTGAGAGTGTTGAAAAAGTTCAGAGATTCACTGCATTGACTGTTTGTTCATCATTGTGTGTGTTCTTAGTTTTAAGTAAGTCATTGTAAAGGACACTAGTTCAGTCAAATAAATGGGTAATGTAGTTGATACAAAAACATTAAGTCTCTCTGCAGATCTTCAAACACCTTATTGAGTATAATATTTGTAATGCTATAGTTATATTATTGTCATTAAGAATAGTCTCCTTTGTTCATTGAATCAAAATTGATGCTAATTAATGAATAACTCCTTGTATTGTTACTCAGTTTTTGCTAATCATATGATACTGTACAATGTAGGCACTGACTCTGTGTGGAGCGCTGCTGTCGTGTTATGGCCTCCTGTCCTCACAGGCACCCAACTTCCTCTGGATGTTACTGCTAAGGGGCCTGGTTGGTTTTGCCATAGGATGTGTGCCACAGTCGTAAGTTTCAGTTCTACGAAAAGTATTTGTTAATTTTTTTCTGGACTAATTTTTTGAAATGTTTTAGACATTAGTTCAGTAATAAGCTGAATACTATGGTATTATTACTGTGATTGTTCACTATTGTAAAGAAACATACTTTCCCCAAACTCTATTTGGATTGATGCATTATAGTAACAATGAATGATAATTTTCCATTTATAATTCATAATTTTGTCATTTTTATTTGTTCTCTTTTTACTTTACTTACAGTTTTCTTTTATTACATTAAGTAAGGTGCTCAAAAAATGAGACAAATCTGGCATTGTAATTTGAAGCAAAAGGTTTATATAAATGTGTGTTCTGCTTCAGATAGTTCCTGAAGTAAAGACTTGTATTTAATTGTTTGTAATACATTCCTGAGTTCACAGTAAATTGATAGCAGCAGAACATGTTGTGCTGTTTATGTTAGTTTATCTTTATGTTCCCCTAATATTTGCAAGAATATCCAAGATGAGACAAAGCAGTTCATGTTATACATCCGTCTTCTTTCTTGGGAGGCATGTCTTCATGAAGAAAAATGGGGTGGGTATGGAGATGTTGGTGGCCTGATAATGATGCTATGCTGACACTTCAATCAGAGAAATTGTGGTTGAGATGTTGCTTCACATATCTGTATCACTAAAACAGTAACAGTTGCAGCATACAGGTAACAAAAATTCAATTATCAATTTTTGCATAGTTGTTGACCATATTCAAAAATTTACAGTGCTGACAAAATCTAATCATTGAGATGTACAATCCTATGTTAAAAGTTTAACAAAATAAGACACGTATTAACAGTTAGAAGCTGTGTATTTGTCTTCAGGCAGCATAACTGATGGAGCAGAAATACCTGGACTTCATTCAGCCAGTATTTGAGGATGAGAACACCTAGCAATTTCCAACGAACTTTACACATAATTTCAAACCTTTATGAAAATTTTTCTTGCTGACACCCACAACAAAATGATGAAAGGAAAGATGTTTATCTCTTACTTCTTTTCACTATTCTTGCAGTCAAACTTCAGCATCAGTCACAATGTTTTAATTTATTGCTTCTTTACTACTAACTCTATTCACAGTACATTTTGCAGTTTGGGATATATGACATAGACATGTAAGTGCATGAAAAAGTAGCTTTTCTTAAAATAGTGTGTAATAAAACTTCTACATCTGGGATAACATCTTAATTTATTACTTCTTTATTACTAAATCTTCGGAACCCCCTTTGCAGACAGTATATACATATATCACTGAATGTGTGTGCAAAATTGTATCATTGTGCAACACATAGCTCAGTAGATGTATGGAAAACTGGTGTATGCTTAAAATGGAGCACAAATTCCCAGACTATGTTCATCCAGAGTTTCATAATGAGAACACTTAATAACTTCCAACAAACTGTAAGCTTAATTTCAAATGTCTCCCAAACTTTTTTCTCTTATATGCTTAAAGGCAAATATTTAACACTTTAATTCATTTGTAAGGTAATCAGATGTTTGAACCTCCTTCATGAACGGGAATTCGATTCATTGAAGAACTGCATGTTTACTGGTGTGGTAGAATGTGCATGGGTTACATTATGTTATGTATTCCAGAAGTAGCATCGTCTGGTTGTTCAATAAAATGTTCTTCAAAAATGCAAGCAATTGTGCCCTGTTAAGATTCCTTCAAAATAACGACACCTAGAAACATAAAGGAATTGCGCAGAAACATGGGAACAATGTGGTTCTGTTGTATTTGAACGAGAATTGCACCTGTGGAATATCCTCAGTACGTTGCAATTGTCAGTTGTAGTCAGGACTATGTTCTCTGTAGTTATGACGGAGATGTGAATTTGAACATCGGCAAATTGTTGGTGTTCCTGTGGGGGCTGCTTCTTTAACCAACATAGCCAAAGTGTTTGGTGTTTCAGGTGGCACTGTATCAAAGATTTATACCGCATACAGAGAGAGCAGAAATTATCATCCACCAAATCGCAACATGGTCAAAAGTGTGTGTTGAGTGATCATGGTCATTGAAGAGCAAAGTGATGGGAAAATAAGAGGACAGTAGGTGCAAAAGTTACTGTAGAACTGAATGTCGTGCTCATGAACCCTGTCAGCACCAAAACAACATGAAGGGTGCTCCATAAGCAGGGAGTTGTGGCGTGGGATGAATATCCAAAACCACTCATCAGTGATGCAAATGCCCTTACCAGGAAAACATGGTACTGATGCAATAAAACCTAGACTGTAGAGCAATGGAAGAAAGTAATTTGTTCTGTGTTTCGCAGTTTTTACAAGTTCCTGTTGGCCTTACATACCAAGAGTGAAACATGGTGGGGATTCAGTGATGATTTAGGCAGCCGTACCATACTATTCAATGGGCCCCACTTTTACTCTGTAAGATCCCATTACTGTCAAGGGTTTTTTGACTGTTTTGGCTGATCCCATGGTACAGTATTTATCCCCCAATGGTAATGTTGTGCTAAAGATGATAGAGCCCCCATTCATACATCTTGCATTGTCCAGGACTGTTTCTATGAGCACAAGGATGAATTGTCACATCTGCTGTGGCCACCACAGTCACCACATCTCATTATAAATGGGCCTTTGTGGTCTACTTTAGAGAGAAGGGTGCGTGATCACTATCCACTTCCATTGTCATTACCTATTTTGCAGGGAGAATGGGTTAAGGTACCCTTGAAAACCATACTGGACCTTGTATTTATCCATTCTGAGATGAGTGGAAGCTGTTTTGAATGCCAACAGGTTTCCTACACCATATTAGGCGTGGTAATGTGTTTTGTGTGTCCATATTTTTGTCCAATCCCTGTATAAAATGCTGCACCACAGTAATATAGGAATGAACTTGGAAAATGTTTCTACTACAATGACAAGTAATTGTTGTGCACGTTATTTATACCATCCCATACTAGTGTGATTGTCAATAAATAGTATTAATGGAACCACACTGCAACCAGTATTTAACCAGTAATAAAATTCAAGTCGTGCAACATTGCCCCCAACATGAATATGTGCAGGCATAAGAGAAATATTTGCAGAACACACACATTTGTAGGTCAGTAGTGAACAATGTTGTGTGTCACTGTTCCTGCACATTTTTTTTAACTGTTCATTCGAATGAAACACGCATAAGATAACTTACCTCTTCACACAACCTGTTAAAAACTCTCGAAAAAATTGGATTATGCAGATGTGATATGTCTGAAAGCTTCATTGCTATTCGTCCACATCATCAGAAGCAGTAAACAGATCATATTTGCATAGTCTACGTTAGTGCAAACATATAGCATTTTTTATGTTCACTTAGACAGTAAAATATTTTATGCTTCACACAGTTGTAATTGCAATCACTTGCACTTTTATAGTTACTGCAATAAACAAGCAACTGTAAGCTCAGTGATATTGTTTTGTAATGTAAAGATATTCTAAACAAAACTTTTGGAGCAAAGTGGGGATGTGATCAAGATAAAAATGTTATGAAAAAACCAAGAACTAGTGTATATGTAATGTGTTCTATCACAGAAATTATTTAGATAAAAGTATACCTTATGTAAACTCTTTTGCTTCAAATGACCATTTTTGTCTCCAGCAGGACTATGTCCTTTTCCCCCCGAGAGGACCTATTTAATATGTCCTGTATACATGATGCTTGCAGAATGCACTTCTGAATCCCATTGCTGGTATATTGTTTTGTGCTATTTTCAGCGTGTTATGTGAAGAGCAAAAGGGTAATCTCTACTTTATCTGATATTAAGTGACAAATAATTTGTAATGCCTATGCTGACTTCATTGACCTTGATATTTAACACAGTCCATTTGTATTCTTCCACAACCATTACTTTTTTCAAGAGTTCTCAAATTCCATTTAATAAAAAATACCTTGGCTTCACTGTATTCATAGGAAAAATTAAAAGCATTGGCTATGAAGAAAATGCAAGTATCTGTGTGTAATCACAATGGAAAATCCAGGATGGAATGTAACAATACGAGAGAAGCTACTCATCATATAGCGGAGGTGCTGAGTTGCGATAGGCACAATAAAAAGATTCACACAATCATAGCTTTCAGTCATTAAGGCCTTTGTCAGCAGTAGACACACATACACACACACGCGCACACACACACTCACGCAAGCGAACTTGTACGCACATTTGCAGTCAGAGAGCTGAAACTACACTGCGAGCGGCAGCACCAGTGCATGATGGGAGGTGCGACTGGGTGGAGGTAAGGAGGAGGCTGGGGCGGAGCGGCAGACAGTGAAGTGCCTCCTGAGGGCAGGAGAGAAGGTGCGGAGGGGGGAGGGGGTAAGTGGCGGAAAGGAGAGAAATAAAAAGAAATTAAAAGACTGGGTGTGGCGGTGAAATGACGGCTGTGTGGTGCTGGAATGGGAACAGGGAGGGGCTGGATGGGTGAGGACAGTGACTAACGAAGGTTGAGGCCAGGAGGGTTACTGGAATGTAGGATGTGTTGCAGGGAAAGTTCCCACCTGTGCAATTCAGGAAAGCTGGTGTTGGTGGGAAGGATCCATATGGCACAGGCTGTGAAGCAGTTATTGAGATGAGGGGTATCATGTTTGGCAGCGTGTTCAGCTACGAAGTGGTCCACTTGTTTTTTGGCCACAGTTTGTTGGTGGCTGTTCATACGGACAGGCAGCTTGTTGGTTGTCATGCCTACATAGAATGCAGCACAGTGTCTCTGAGACTGCAGATGTGTGTGCAAGTTCGCTTGTGTGAGTGTGTGTGTGTGTGTGTGTGTGTGTGTGTGTGTTCTGCTGACAGAGGCCTTAATGGCCGAAAGCTATGATTATGTGAATCTTTTTATTGTGCCTATCGCGACTCAGCCCCTCAGCTATTTGATGAGTAGCAACTTTCCTTCTCTTGTATTGTATCTGTGTGTAATATCACTTATCAGAAACTGTGTCTCAGTATATTGGACTGTTAATGAAATACTGTTTGCAGGATTTGATGGAAAACATTTCTGAATATCTTGTGTGGCTTAATTGCAAAATTTGATGTCTTGGATACTCATTATATGCAATACCCAGTATATTACACTCCATCTTTAAATTTAAGTCTGCATTAAAGTACCATGACCCATGTATCAATGTGCCATGCTGTTCTTCTGAGGTAGACAGGCTATGGTTGTCTTTCATAGGAAAATATATATGAAGGGATGTAATGCGGTGCATCATCAGCATACAATTCATTAGGGCAGCTATTTTAATCTGAAAGGGTAGAAGCAATTGGCATATGTGTTGGGAATCTCAATGTTTGCTAATTAGTGGTTGTGGAATTCCTACTGTGAGACATGTCAGAGACTGTCACTGACATGTATCAGCCTTATATGGTAACCAATATTCAGTCACTTCTGTGTTGTGGCACTGTAGAGTTATTGCTAAAGTTAAAGTAGCCCACAAAAGGGCATAATGTCAAATTAGCCAGAAAACAGGAACATTGCCCAGCAGCCTTGTTTGCCTGTGAGCTTGCCAAATTGCAACTTCAGTTTTGAAGAGGTGTGCTATTCACAGAATGAACGACAATCCACAGCATGAGTGTGAAAGGCTAATTTTCTTTATAGATCGAGAGTTAAAAAGGTTGCTGGTTTTACATGAACTTTTATCAGATTACTGTTAATATTTGTGAATTAATTTTTAAATAAATAACATTTTGCCGCAAGTTACAAATTTTGTTGTATTGTATAATTTCAGTGTGACATTGTACGCAGAATTCCTACCAACAAAACAAAGGGCAAAGTGTGTTGTTCTTCTGGATGTAAGTACTATCCAAGCAATTTTTCATCTGTTTCATGTTATGATAAACCATAAAAAACAGTCGGAATTTCTTTTTACTCTAGGAGTGTCATATATTTAAAATCAAAAGTCTTTTTGTTCTTACTATTATTAATCAAATAGAGAACTCTTTCTCAAAGCCTTCACTGCCCACAAAAGAGCGATAATATTCATTTATAGAGTAAGTTTAGAATCTGTGTTGGAAATTGTTTAGACAGTTGGGGATTTGATTTTATTTGATTTTTATTTTATTTTGACAGGGAAGCTAAAACAGCTTAGGTCTAACCCGCCACTGCCCACACCGAAACCGAGTTTATTGTGCGGTATCACTCCCTGTATATCTAGTACAGCCAACTAATGCTCTTAAATAGTGCAAGGAGTCCCTTTACCAGTTTTTTGTTAGACACTATTTCTTCAGGTCTAATTGTCCCGAAGATTCTGTATCTTTTGCTCTCCAATGCCATGAATTTAAAGATTGGTGTGATGCAGTTTCTTCACCCTCATCACAGATCCTACATTTAGGGTCTTCTTCTGTTATACCCATTGTGTGTAGGTGTTCTTTAAATTCCCATGGCTGGTCATCAGTCCAGTCATGAGTTTGATCTCTTTCCTGTTCGATCCTGGGACTACGGAGCATCTTTTAAAGCCTGGCTTGGGCATCATTACCTTACCATGTTTTTGTTTATGGACCTTGGTGCAATATTATACGTGCTGTCTACGTGTCTTAGGAGACAGATGCGTAGTTCTAGATTGATCATAGCCTTGGTGATTGTCAGGACAGGTTCTGGTCCAATAAATTGAGTCATTGCCCCCCCATCGTGGCCAGTCTGTTGGCTTGTTCATTGCCACAGATACCTGAGTGGCCAGGGACCCACACTAGGTGTACCCTGTTGCTTCGCCTAGCTCTGCCAGAGCCCCGTGGCATTCTGCAACAATCTTAGATCTCACTGCAGGAGCTACCAGTGATTTCAGGGCTGCCTGGCTGTTTGATTAGATGTAGATACTACAGTCCTTGTAGCACCTACGCATATTCTCCTCCACACATGAACTGATTGCAGTAATTTCAGCTTGGAATACCGAGGCCAGTTTTCCTAGAGAGATGATGCCCTCCAGTCTTGGCTGAACACCTTACACACCTGCCCCACTTACACACCTGCCCCAACACCTTGGTCTGATTTCAACCCATCGGTGAACCAAAAAAAAAAAAAGTTCCCCGTACAGTGTCGAACTGCTTTTTTCCCCCTGCTCCCTGCTTCCAATTATTATATTGTAAGGCTTGTTGAAACAGTTGGGAGTTATTATACTGTTGGCCGGCATTTCCCGGGCCATTCCTATACTTACCTCACTCACTACCTTAGTGTATGATTCTGGATATCCTGATGAGATCCAGTTTTTACCAGTTTTAAGACTGTATATCCCAACTGCTGCCTCCATCTTGACCTAAAGGTGTAGTGGAGGCATGTCCAGCATGGTTTCCATCCCAGTGGTTGGTGTGCTGCTAATTCCGCCTGGTATGGCTAAGCAGGCCAGTCTCGGCGTTAGCTGCAACCCGCTGTTCTACCTTCTTCTACTACTTTATGGCCCAGTAGGAAATCCTAGGTCTAACCATTGTAGCGTATATCCAGTGCATACCTTTGGGGCTTAGGCCCCAGTTTTTACCCCAGGCCCTTCCGGTACTCACTAGAGTACTTTTTGCCTTGGAGCAGATGCTCTTAATGTGAGGGGTCCATGTTAGTTTCTCATCTAAGGTTACCCCTAGATATTTCACTACCCCCTTCACAAGTAGAGCTTTAGATTCCAACTTGAGTGTTGGATATGCCTCTTTGTGAATGGCACAACAACAATCTTCTTAGGATTAACCTTTAGATCCTGTTTAATGCACCAGCCTTGCACAATGTCCAATCCTCCTTGTGCCATATCTCTAACTGTGTCAGTAAATTTGCCAAGTATTAATATGACAAGGTCATCTGTGTATCCATGGCAGAGGCATTGTCTGGAGGGGGACAGAACTCCTCCTTGTGGGCAGCCTGTAGTGGTGTTAATTAACATCTTTTCATTCATCATGGTAGCCTCTACCTTCCTTCCCATGGCCCTAGTCCACCTGCATATAGTGGTCCCAGGTCATGCACCTCTGCTGCTCTTATCATGGAATCGACGGTCGTGTTACTGAAGGCCATCCTCGAAATCCAGGAAGGTGCAGAGGGCTATTTCTTGGAAGTGTAGTGCTTTCTCCACCCTCCCAATGAGCTGATGGAGAGCTATCTCACATGATTTAGCTAGTTGATATGTGTGTTTCTTTGAATGTAGAGGGGCCCTAATTAGCCTCCGCTCCCCAACATATACCTTAACCAGGTTTTCCAGTGTTTTGAGAATGGAGGAGGACAGAATGATTGGTCTCATATCCTTGGCCTTGGTATGATCAATTCTCCCTGGGTTTGGAATGAAGGCAACCTTCATTGCCTTCCAAGCATTGGGAATGATTCCTACTGCTAGGCTAACCCTGAATAACCTGCCTAGTACTCTTATGAGATTCTGTCCTGCTTGTTGCAGGAGAGCTGGAAAGATTCCATCTGGGCCAGCTGACTTGAACAGTTGGAATTTTCCCACTGCCCATTGGATTTTATTAAAGTCCACACACTCCTTGGCTGATTCCCAGTCCTCTCTTCGAGTGCCTGAGGACCATTGTCTCTCTGGGATCACATTGTGGTCTGTGTTGTCTGGGAGAGCATATTGAGGAAAGTGAGTTTTGAGGAGCAGTTCCAGTGTCTCACGTGCTATCTTTGTATATTCCCCATCCTCTTCCTCAGCGTACCTCATGGATTTGTTGTTACTCTAGTGAGGATTCTGTGAAGTCTGGCTTGAGCAGCCATGCTCTCCACTTCCTCACAGATTGCCTTGCAGGATCCCTCCTTTGCTTGTCTGAGTGCAAGGTTGTAGTTGACAAGGGTCTCATGATATATTGCCCATTGTCCTTTATGTCTTGCACAATTAAACAGTCTTTGTACCTGCTTTCTTTGCATTTACAAGTTATTATTCCACCAAGGCATACTCCTATTTGTGCACTTCTTGGTGATTGTGCAGTTGTACTGATATGAGGTCACTATGGCAGAGGTAACAGCCTCTGCTACTTCCTCAAACTCTACCGGATTCGTTATTGAGGTTTTAATTTCCGATAAGCCTAAGTCAAGATCCCTCCTATATGTCTCCCAATCTGTTTTCCTGGGATTCCTTTAGGTCATGGTCTGTCTGATGCCCATTTCAATCTTGAATTTAATGTACATGCGGTCTGATGAGGATGGTTCTAATGCCACATGTCATTGTTTGACATAGCTGCCCATCATCATGGAACCAAAGGGTATGGCAATTTCTTCTTCCCTTCTGCTATTCTAGGTTCATTGCTCCTATTCAGGACCTCCAAGTTGTTAGCTAAAAGAAATGCAAGAAGTTACCTCTACAGTTTGTATCCTTGCTGCCTCACACTAGGTTGTGGGCATTGGCAACACATCCCCCCAACAGTTGGTCACCTTGCCAGTGGTTTCTAACAGTCTTCTCACCTCCAAAGGAGGAGGAGGGCTGTCTTTGTAAGGAAGGTATGCTGAGGCCAAAACAATTTCCCTCGTGATAACCTTCCTCACATTGCTGCATTCTAATGGTCACTAGGTCGCTGGAGCAGAAGTCCATCATTTGCATGAAAGAAATTTCATTTCTTACATAGATGCACGCTTTGGAGTTTCTTAGATTTCTAGCATAAATCAGCTTACCTCCAGTGCCACCAAGGCCAACTACGCCCCCTTTATACAAGTAGGGTTCTTGTATCAGGGCCATGTGCACTTCCTGCCTCCACAGGCAGCGGCTCAGGGCAGCAGAGGCCCCTATGCTGTGATGCAGTTTAATCTGCAGCTCCTGCAGTCTCAGTCTTGCTGCCATCATTGCCTTTGAGGTCTTTGATAATCCTGACAGTGACCTGCGAGAACCCTGAAAACAATTTCAGGTTTTGCTCTCACATCGCCTTCGGGGACTTCTCTCTGACCTCCACCACCAGAGTTCGACCTACCGGTAAAACCCTCTGGTTGATCACTTTCCAGTCTTCTGTCGAGACATTTGGGTTCTGGGCCCCTATTTTCTGGAACAGAGTCTTACAGGAGACATCCTAAAGGTTCTATGGTACCCATATTGATACCTTTGCAGTCTTAAAAAGCTCTGCTGCTGTCTTGACCAGCAGCTTCGCCTCTTCACACGGGGATATCACGGGCACTTTGTCCTTAAGCCATTCCACCGTGTGCACCCCCTCACAGACAAAATGAAAGCACCACGATTTAGGTAGACCCTCCTGAAGTTGGGTCCTGAACCAGTGTCCTCCCCCCCCCCTCCCCCCAGTGTTACCAAAGAGGGCCATCTGTACAATTTCCTCCTGCTGTGAGGTGATGGCTACCAGTGGATAGCCTTCCTGGATAACTGCCATCTTAAAAACCAAGACTGCAGTACTATAGGTCTGTTTCCCATTTCTTCCCTAGGTTTTTTCTGAGCTCGCTTATCCAGGGAGGAGAGAGTTTTAGATTCCTCCCTTATCCTCTTGCTGCCTGTCTTCGACATCGTGTGGGTCTGCATATCCCCTTCAACCTGAGACAGTTTTTTCTTGGGGGTCTTAGGTTCTAGCCCCTTTAATTCCCTCCACTTGTCTTTAGGAATACATTCTTTCCCTTCATTTTTTATCTGTTCCCTGAGTAGTTTCCTCGTCTTGGTTCCAGACAAGGCTTTAATCTTGATCTGGTCCAACTTCCCGGTTACAGTTCCCACTTCTGGCTCAGGTCTAGACCCTGATTCAGTAGTGGGAATGCCTTCCATCACTCCTGACCCTGATGTTTGGGTATCTGAGGTCTCAGTTTGCCCCTCAGTTTGTTTTAATTTATTTTCTTTAGTCGTGTCCATATTGGCCCCATGATATTTTGGGATCTACACAGTCCACACCACGAATACCCCGTGCGGTGTAAGGCTACTTGCTCTGAGAGGTTGCCCGGTATCCCTGACGCTCCATTAGGGACACATCTTCCCATGTGCCACACCCCTCAGCACGAGATCACATCACACATTGGTTTGGGAAAGGAAATTGGGGAAGGACTGGGAGTGGATAGGGAAGATGGGACGGTTGGGACAGACACTCTTAGTCTGCTCTACCAGCCGAGACCTTTCCGTCAGTAGGTCATCTACCTTTGGCATAGCCCTCAGCTTCATGCGGATACACAAGCCTCTCCACCCGCATGGACAGTGCTTCATCAAAGTGGCGTCCCCCAGAGAGGCAGTTGGGAACACTCACCACTGCTTCCCAAAGCACATTTTCTGTTATGTAGTTCAGTGTAAAGAATCCAACTTTCTATGAAAGCAACACACTCTTGTGTTGTATGTTAAATTCAATTGGATAAACTGAAATATCGTATCGGAAAATAATTTATGTTTGGGGTTTTACGCCAGCTCAAAACTGCAAACATCAATGAAAATATTGACAAAGTGGATGTTGCAGTATTGGATAACAGGTCATGAAAATTGTATGAAATAACTGTAAAAGTTCAGTACATTTTACTTCAAAAATTAATTAAGAGATGAATATTGATAACTAGCAGTTCAGAATACTAATTTTGTATAGATGCTTGAATTACTTTAAAAAATAATTCAAATGGACTGTGTGTATAAATTCGTTACTGTGGTAGAGACACAAGACTACCACTATAGTCTAGAAACAAAACAACAATCAAAACAGTGGCTGCCAATGGCCATGAATAAAAAAATTAAAGACAGTTTAATTTGCTGGTAATGTTATGGCCAGTGTTGTATGGGAAACAAAATTGATTCTTTTAATGGGTTACCTTTCAGAGGGTAAAACAATGATTGGCAGTTGATGCATCTGCTCTGGAATCTAAATTAACATGGCTAGTGTAGAGGTTTAATTAAGCTCCTTCGTAATGAAAGTATGTCTTGCAGCAGTGTCACCTCTATCTGGTTAATTATCCTCTAGGCTCTCCCGATTTATCAGTTAAGTTTTTTTCCTATATCACAGCATGACCCTCACAACTAACTTCTCTTACACACTGATTAATTAGTGTATTTACCTAGTTGTTTATTGTGCCTGTGTTTTGTACACCAAGGAGTGGCAATAGGAAAAAAAAATGTTGTGTTTGATGGCCAATTTTGGTGTTATTTTATACAGATTTGGATGTTACTTCCTGCTGCTGTGTTTCTCTCAGCATTTATATACAGGGTGTTTCAAAAATGACCGGTATATTTGAAACGGCAATAAAAACTAAACGAGCAGCGATAGAAATACACCGTTTGTTGCAATATGCTTGGGACAACAGTACATTTTCAGGCAGACAAACTTTCGAAATTACAGTAGTTAAAATTTTCAACAACAGATGGCGCTGTGGTCTGGGAAACTCTATAGTACGATATTTTCCACATATCCACCATGCGTAGCAATAATATGGCGTAGTCTCTGAATGAAATTACCCGAAACCTTTGACAACGTGTCTGGCGGAATGGCTTCACATGCAGATGAGATGTACTGCTTCAGCTGTTCAATCGTTTCTGGATTCTGGCAGTACACCTGATCTTTCAAGTGTCCCCACAGAAAGAAGTCACAGGGGTTCATGTCTGGCGAATAGGGAGGCCAATCCACGCCGCCTCCTGTATGTTTCGGATAGCCCAAAGCAATCACACGATCATCGAAATATTCATTCAGGAAATTAAAGATGTCGGCCGTGCGATGTGGCCGGGCACCATCTTGCATAAACCACGAGGTGTTCGCAGTGTCGTCTAAGGCAGTTTGTACCGCCACAAATTCACAAAGAATGTCCAGATAGTGTGATGCAGTAATCGTTTCGGATCTGAAAAATGGGCCAATGATTCCTTTGGAAGAAATGGCGGCCCAGACCAGTACTTTTTGAGGATGCAGGGACGATGGGACTGCAACATGGGGCTTTTCGGTTCCCCATATGCGCCAGTTCTGTTTATTGACGAAGCCGTCCAGGTAAAAATAAGCTTCGTCAGTAAACCAAATGCTGCCCACATGCATATTGTCGTCATCAATCCTGTGCACTATATCGTTAGCGAATGTCTCTCGTGCAGCAATGGTAGCGGCGCTGAGGGGTTGCCGCGTTTGAATTTTGTATGGATAGAGGTGTAAACTCTGGCGCATGAGATGATACGTTGACGTTGGCGTCATTTGGACCGCAGCTGCAACACGGCGAACGGAAACCCGAGGCCGCTGTTGGATCACCTGCTGCACTAGCTGCGCGTTGCCCTCTGTGGTTGCCGTACGCGGTCGCCCTACCTTTCCAGCACGTTCATCCGTCACGTTCCCAGTCCGTTGAAATTTTTCAAACAGATCCTTTATTGTATCGCTTTTCTGTCCTTTGGTTACATTAAACCTCCATTGAAAACTTCGTCTTGTTGCAACAACACTGTGTTCTAGGCGATGGAATTCCAACACCAGAAAAATCCTCTGTTCTAAGGAATAAACGATGTTGTCTACAGCACACTTGCACGTTGTGAACAGCACACGCTTACAGCAGAAAGACGACGTACAGAATGGCGCACCCACAGACTGCGTTGTCTTCTATATGTTTCACATCACTTGCAGCGCCATCTGTTGTTGAAAATTGTAACTACTGTAATTTCGAAAGTTTGTCCGCCTGAAAATGTACTGTTGTCCCAAGCATATTGCAACAAACGGTGTATTTCTATCGCTGCTCGTTTAGTTTTTATTGCCGTTTCAAATATACCGGTCATTTTTGAAACACCCTGTATTTTCATTGTAGTAAATCATTTGTCAATGTTCTGTTGAAAATAAAAGTATACCTATCAGTTATGTTATTTGTATTACACCATACACATCACATTTATTTACATAATACTGACTTTAGAAGACGAAAAGGAAATGTGTGTTATACTTCCTGTTGTTATTGTTGTTGTGCTCTTCAGTCCAAAGACTGATTTGATGCAGTTCTCTGTGCTACTTTATCCTGTGCAAGCCTCATAATCTCTGAGTAACTACTGCAACCTACTTCCTTCTGAATCTGCTTACTGTATTCATCTCTTGGTCTCCTCCTACAATTTTTACCCCCACTCTTCCTCCAGTACTAAATTGGTGATCTCGATACCTCAAAATGTGTCCTACCAACCGCTCCCTTCGTCTATTCAGGTTGTACCACAAATTTCTCTTCTCCCCAATTCAGTTCAGTACCTCATCATCAGTTATGTGATTTACCCATTTACTCTTCAGTATTCTCCTGCAGCACCACAGTTCAAAAGCTTATTTTATCTTCTTGTCTAAATTGTTTATGGTCCATGTTACACTTTTATATATGGCTAATCTCCATACAAATACTTTCAGAAAGGACTTCCTGACACTTAAATCTGTACCCAATGTCAGCAAATTTCTCTTCTTCAGAAATGCTTTTCTTACCATTGCCAGTCTGCCTACTTTGACCATCATCACTTATTTTGCTTCCCAAATAGTGAAACTCGTGTACTACTTTAAGTATCTCATTTCCTAATCTAATTCCCTCAGCATCACATGATTTAATTCGACTGCATTCCATTATCCTTGTTTTGCTTTTTTTTAAATGTTCATCTTATATACTTCTTTCAAGACACTGTCCATTCTGTTCAGCTGCTCTTCCAAGTCCTTTGCTGTCTCTGACAGAATTACAATGTCATGGGCAAACCTCAAAGTTTCATTTCTTCTCCATGGACATAATTCCTATTGCAAATTTTGCTTTGGTTTTCTTTATTGCTTGCTCAATGTGAAGATTTGAATAATATCAGGGATAAGCTACAACCCTGTCTCACTCCCTTCTCAACCACTGCTTCCCTTCCATGCTCCTGCCATCTGGTTTCTGTGCAAATTGTAAATGGCTTTTAGTTCCCTGTATTTTACCCCTGCACAGCTCAATGACAACAAACTGTGTGTCGCTTAACAATTACTCTCTTTAAATCACATGCTAATATCTGATGCTTGTGTGCTTGTCTCTCTACAGTGAAATGTTCCTTTTGACAAGTAAGAATTAAACTGCTTGAAAGTGTTCAAAAATTTCGTTCTTCTCATTATTTTACAGAGATTCTTGCAAAAGATAAAAATTTTTGGGGGAGAAAACGATCTGTTACTATAAAAAACTTTATCTTCGTGAATTGAAGGGAACAAAGACTATTGAACAAATTAGCGCATCATATTGATTTGCTACAGAAACTGTTGGCATGATTATCTTGGAATGTACTTCACCCTTACCTCATTAGAAATAACTTTCTCACAACAAAAATTTTTCAACATTCATAATTTAGTTACAGTTACTTCACTTCTTCCTTCCCCATTGTTGTTGTTGTGGTCTTCAGTCCTGAGACTGGTTTGATGCAGCTCTCCATGCTACCCTATCCTGTGCAAGCTTCTTCATCTCCCGGTACTTACTGCAACCCACATCCTTCTGAACCTGCTTAGTGTATTCATCTCTTGGTCTCCCTCTACGATTTTTACCCTCCATGTTGCCCTCCAATGCTAAATTTGTGATCCCTTGATGCCTCAGAACATGTCCTACTAACCGGTCCCTTCTTTTTGTCAAGTTGTGCCACATACTCCTTTTCTCCCCAATTCTATTCAATACTTCATCATTAGTTATGTGATCTACCCATCTAATCTTCAGCATTCTTCTGTAGCACCACATTTCGAAAGCTTCTATTCTCTTCTTGTCCAAACTATTTATCGTCCATGTTTCACTTCCATACATGGCTACACTCCATACAAATACTTTCAGAAATGACTTCCTGGCACTCAAATCTATACTCGATGTTAACAAATTTCTCTTCTTCAGAAACGCTTTCCTTGCCATTGCCAGTCTACATTTTATATCTTCTCTACTTTGACCATCATCAGTTATTTTGCTCCCCAAATAGCAAAACTCCTTTACTACTTTAAGTGTGTCATTTCCTAATCTAATTCCCTCAGCATCACCCGACTTAATTCGACTACATTCCATTATCCTCATTTTGCTTTTGTTGATGTTCATCTTATATCCTCCTTTCAAGACACTGTCCATTCCGTTCAACTGCTCTTCCAAGCCCTTTGCTGTCTCTGATAGGATTACAATGTTATCGGCGAACCTCAAAGTTTTTATTTCTTCTCCCTGGATTTTAATACCTACTCCAAATTTTTCTTTTGTTTCCTTTAGTGCTTGCTCAATATACAGATTGAATAACATCAGGGAGAGGATACAACCCTGCCTCACTCCCTTCCCAACCACTGCTTCCCTTTCACATCCCTTGACACTCATAACTGCCATCTGGTTTCTGTACAAACTGTAAATAGCCTTTCGCTCGCTGTATTTTACCCCTGCCACCTTTAGAATTTGAAAAAGATTATTCCAGTCAACATTGTCAAAAGCTTTCTCTAAGTCTACAAGTGCTAGAAATGTAGGTTTGCCTTTCCTAAATCTAACTTCTAAAATAAGTCGTAGGGTCAGTATTGCCTCACGTGTTCCAACATTTCTACGGAATCCAAACTGATCTTCCCCGAGGTCGGCTTCTACCAGTTTTTCCATTCGTCTGTAAATAATCTGTGTTAATATTTTGCAGCTGTGACTTATTAAACTTGTAGTTCAGTAATTTTCACATCTGTCAACACCTGCTTTCTTTGGGATTGGAATTATTATATTCTTCTTGAAGTCTGAGGGTATTTCACCTGTCTCATACATCTTGCTCACCAGATGGTAGAGTTTTGTCAGGACTGGCTCTCCCAAGGCTATCAGTAGTTCTGATGGAATGTTGTCTACCCCCGGGGCCTTGTTTCGACACAGGTCTTTCAGTGCTCTGTCAAACTCTTCACGCAGTATCGTATCTCCCATTTCATCTTCATCTACATCCTCTTCCATTTCCATAATATTGCCCTCAAGTACGTCGCCCTTGTATAGACCCTCTATATAATCTTTCCACCTTTCTGCTTTCCCTTCTTTGCTTAGAACTGGGTTTCCATCTGAGCTCTTGATATTCATACAAGTGGTTCTCTTTTCTCCAAAGGTCTCTTTAATTTTCTTGCAGGCAGTACCCATCTTACCCCAAGTGAGATGACCCGCTACATCCTTACATTTGTCCTCTAGCCATCCCTGCTTAGCCTTTTTGCACTTCCTGTCAATCTCATTTTTGAGACGTTTGTATTCCTTTTTGCCTGCATCATTTACTGCATTTTTATATTTTCTCCTTTCATCAATTAAGTTCAATATTTCTTCTGTTACCCAAGGAGTTCTACTAGCCCTCGTCTTTTTACCTACTTGATCCTCTGCTGCCTTCACTACTTCATCCCTCAGAGCTACCCATTCTTCTTCTACTGTACTTCTTTCCCCCATTCCTGTCAATTGTTCCCTTATGCTCTCCCTGAAACTCTGTACAACCTCTGGTTCTTTCAGTTTATCCAGGTCCCATCTCCATAAATTCCCACCTTTTTGCAGTTTCTTCATTTTTAATCTACAGTTCATAACCAATAGATTGTGGTCAGAGTCCACATCTGCCCCTGGAAATGCCTTACAATTTAAAACCTGGTTCCTAAATCTCTGTCTTGCCATTATATAATCTATCTGATACCTTCTAGTATCTCCAGGATTCTTCCATGTATACAACCTTCTGTCATGATTCTTGAACCAAGTGTTAGCTATGATTAAGTTATGCTCTGTGCAAAACTCTACCAGGCGGCTTCCTCTTTCATTTCGTATCCCCAATCCATATTCACCTACTATGTTTCCTTCTCTCCTTTTTCCTACTCTCCCTTCCCCATTAGAATATTTAATTAACAATCAAACTGAGCAAACACTATGCTATCAAAGACCGTGATATAACTGTGTTTTATGTGGTTACAGTTGTGATCACTCATATAACCTTCTAACAAAGAGAATAATGTCACTTCTTTTTATACTTATGATATAATTACAATTTTGTTACACAAACGACGTCCATACAGGATTCACGTTATAATTTTGCTTGACAATATAGATTAATACAATTTTCCTCTTTGATCAAATTACCAGTCTTCCTCATTTGACGAATTTTAAAATATTTTCGTATTTACTTTGAGGTTTAATATTTGCTCATAAAAATTATAATATTAGTATTTCCTGTAAAAACACAAAACTTTACATTTTTATAAGGAAATTTTATGAATTACATAATGTTAACTATACAGTGTTCTATGTAACCCAGAAAATTGTGGAATAATGTGCATAATTGAATCATACTAATGTAATGTTATGAAGTAATATAAAAATTGAAAGATTATTTACAGAATCGGAATATACAAGTGCATTGTGTTCCAGATGGTTGTATGTGTTGTAGTCTATGATATGCATATATTTGTCTGTTATATTACAAGTGGCAGTATTTCCCTAGCGGAACTCCGTTTTGGAATAGGTTTTACAAAATATTTATAACCCTCAGTATTAATTAAAGCTACACATTCTGCTGCGTGCATTTTTGTACAGCATTCATTTTACAAGTATAGAAATGCAGTATCATATTAAGGACTAAAGAATGTGAACTCAAACTCCGCTGACAAAATTTGGAGGTTGTTGAGGTATATTTAGTGAGCGTTTTGTTAGAAGGGACCCGTGATCTGTGTGGCTCATTACAGAGTAATAATATAATTTTTATGTATTTTGTTTATTACTCAACCTATCTTTGTTTCTGTGAAAACCACTTCACAATAGTGAAAAAGGTCATAATATGGAATCACTGGAACATACCACACAAGATACCAAGTAATTAAACAGTTTTCAGATGCAAAAGAACTGCATTTTGTCTGCCATTGCTGTAGGAATAGCCACTCTTCTGTTGCATTCGGTGGACCCGTACACGAGGCACATATCGGTGAACTTCTCATTTCTAAACCTGTCCTTGCTGTTGTGGGTCACTGTAAATGTATAACAAACACTACCAGAAAAAACAAAAATGAGACAGAATTGAGCAGTACTGAATAAGGGATTAGGGGTGAAGACTAAAGTGAACATTGCTAATGCCAGTAGCAAGTATTGTGATGGAATGAAGCAAGTTTGTTTCCAGTCATGACACAATGCATACCATCAGCATTTGTGCTGTAATGCAGACATTTTTTACTGAAACACAGGTACAAAGATGAATCAAAGTAGGAAATCGAATGAAATGCTATCACTCTGTAATGAGCCACCAGAGACAGTGAGCCCCCTTATACCAAAATACTTGGAAAATATCACTGCACAACCTCTGAAATTTTGTCTGTGAAGTCTGGGTTCACATTACGTATCAAACACAATAGTTTCATGGGTAACACCCACATGGTGTTACTGAATTGATTATATTTGCAAGACAGGCGAACATTAAACTTCTTAAAACTAAACCAAATCTATCTTAAAAAATTGTATGAAACCATTGTGACATTCATAGTCACTCACTGCTATCTATGACAAAATTGGTTTTCCTAAGCTTGCATGTTGTATGCTAATTTTCCTTCCAAATTTGTGAAGTGGAATTTAACCTTTTTGTATAGTTTACTCTGTGGAGATAGCTTTAATGAGAGGAAAACAAGCAAATCTCAAACTGAATCTGTATACTGGATGAACGAAAACTGATGTGTGCAACATATGGTAGCTAAAGTGTTTTTACAATGTTTGGATAGGCAAGTACTAAGCTAATAGCACATGCCTCTTATATTTTCCACACAATGCTTAAAATATGCCACACAAATTTGCCTGGCAGATGATGTCCACTGCTTCATCTCACAAATTAAGGTCGCACTGTAGTGGCAAAATCATAATCTAGTGATATGTTATATGTGAAGTATTAAAAAAAAAAAAAAAAAAAAAAAAAAGTGAAATGTAACATAAACTGATCCAGGCTCTGCACTGCTGTGGAATCCCACATATAACTAAAGATTCTTTTTAAATTAGACATTTTGCACAAGGCTCTTTTCATTTGCTTTGTGTCACATGATGCGGCTGTTTTCTTTAAGATATTGTATATTTACTTCACACAAACACATTCATTATATTTCTTTCCTTTTCATAAGCCTGGATATAATTTGCCATAATGGTAGAAAAAAATGAACTCAACTCTTATTTTAAACTGGTTTCTTGGAAATTCAAATTTATTTTCTTGCTTTGCATTTATCTTTGGAGCATAGCTGCAGACTCTATGGCAGAGTGGAAGAAGGATAAAAGCTAATGTAATCATGGACTTTCTGCATATGAGTTTTCCAAAGCTTTGCCGACTGCTTCTCTACCTTTATGATTATGCAGTATTTTTCCTCTCTGTTTTTATAAAAATCTTATCTGTCCACATGGTATTGTTTCATTAGCTACGCACTATGATTTTTCCTGAGGGTATGCAGCTTTACTGTATAGTTAAATGATGATAGCATCCTGTTGGGTAAAATATTCTGGAGATAAAATAGTCCCCCATTCTGATCTCCGGACAGGGACTAATCAGGAGGACATCATTATCAGAAGAAACAGAACTGGCTTTCTAAAGATCGGAGCATGGAATGTCAGAACCCTTAATCTGGCAGGTAGGTTAGAAAATTTAAAAAGGGAAATGGTTAGGTTAATGTTCTATACACTGGGAATTAGTGAAGTTTGGTGGCAGGAGAAACAGGATTTCTGGTCACATGAAATACAGGGTTATAAATACAAAATCAAATAGGGGTAATGCAGGAGTAGGTTTGACAATATAAAAAAAAAAAAAATAGAAACGCAGATAAGCTGCTACAAACAGCATGGTGAATGCTTTATTGTAGCCAAGATAGATACAAAGCCCACATCGACCACAGTAGTACAAGTTTATATGCCAACTAGATCTGCAGATGAGGAGGAGATTGAGGAAATGTATGGCAAGGTAAAAGAAATTACTCATATACTTAAGGGAGACAAAAATTTAATAGTCATGGGGGCTGGAATTCGATAGTAGGAAACGGAAGAGAAGGAAAGATAGTAGGTCAATATGGACTGGGGGAAAGGAATGAAAGAGGTACCACCTGGTACAGTTTTTCACAGAGCATAATATAATCATAGCTAACACATGGTTCAAGGATCATGAAAGAAGGTTGTATATGTGGAGACACTGGAAGGTTTCAGATTGATTACATAATGGTAAGACAGAGACTGTGGAACCACAGTTTTAAATTGTTAGACATTTCCAGGGGCAGAATTCAACTGTGACCACAATTTATTGTTTATGAACTGCAGATGAAAATTGAAGGAGCTGCAAAAAGGCTGGAATTTAAGGTGATGGGATCTGGATAAACTGAAAGAACCAGAGGTTGTAGAGAGTTTCAGAGGAACCATTAGGGAGCAATTGACAAGAACAGGGGAAAGGAGTACACTAGAAGAAGAATGGATAGCTTTGAGAGATTAAATAGTGAAGGCAGCAGAGGTTCAATGAGGTAAAAAAAAGAGCTAGTAGAA
This sequence comes from Schistocerca cancellata, assembly GCF_023864275.1. Lineage (NCBI taxonomy): Eukaryota > Metazoa > Arthropoda > Insecta > Orthoptera > Acrididae > Schistocerca > Schistocerca cancellata. The sequence goes on from NC_064634.1 coordinate 189,466,491, forward strand.
AAAAGGGGAGGGGGGGGGGGGGCAGTAGATACTGAATTTAATCGATGAAAGGAGAAAATATAAAAATGCAATAAATGAAGCAGGCAAAAGGGAATACAGTAGTCAAAAAAATGAGATTGGCAGGAAGTGCAGGAATGGCTAGAGGACAAATGTAAGGATGTAGAAGGATATATCACTATGGGTAAGATACATGCTGCCTACAGGGAAATTAGAGGCCTTTGGAGAGAAAAGAACCTCCTGTATGAATATAGTGTGTTCAGATGGAGAGCCAGTCCTAAACAAAGAAGGGAAAGCAGAAAGGTGGAAGGAGTATATATAGGCTGTATACAAGGGAGATGTACTTGAAGGTAATATTATGGAAATAGAAGAGGATGTAGATGAAGGTGAGATGGGAGAGGTGATACTGTGTGAAGTATTTGACAGGGCACTGAAAGACCTAAGTTGAAACAAGGCCCCAGGAGTAGACAACTTCCCATTAGAACTACTGATAGCATTGGGAGAGCCAACCATGACAAAACTCTTCCATCTGGTGAGCAAGATGTATGTGACAGGCAAAATACCCTCAGCGTTCAAGAAGAATATAATAATTCCAATTCCAAAGAAAGCAGTTGCTAACAGGTGTGAATATTACCAAACTGTCAGCTTGATAAGTCGTGGTTGCAAAATACTAACACAAATTCCTTACAGAAGAATGAAAATGCTGGTAGAAGCCAACCTCGGGGAAGATCATGTAGGATTCAGGAGAAATGTAGGAACATGGGAGGCAATACTGACTTAAGACTTCTCATAGAAGGTAGGTGAAATAAAGGCAAACGTACATTTATACTATTTCTAGACTCAGAGAAAGTTTTTGATTGTTTTGACTGGAATACTCTCTTTGAAACCCCTAAGGTAGCAGTAGTAAAATACATGCAGTGGAAGGCTATTTACAACTTGTACAGAAACCAGACAGCAGTAATCAGAGTCGAGGGGGCATGAAAGGGACTGAGATAAGGTTGTAGTCTAGCCCCAATGTTGTTCAGTCTGTACATTGAACAAGCAGTAAAAGAAACCAAAGAAAAATTTGGAATAGGAATTAAAGTTCAGGGAGAAGAAATAAAAACTTTTATGGTTTGCCAATGACATTGTAATTCTGTTGGAGACAGCAAAGCACAAAAGCAAAACAAGAATAATGGAATGTAGTCAAATTAAATCAGGTGATCCTAAGGGAATCAGATTAGGAGACAAGACACTTAAAGTAGTAGATGAGTTTTACTATTTTGGCAGCAAAATAACTGATAATGGCCAAAATAGAGGGGATATAAAACGTAGACTGATAATGGCAAGAAAAGCATTTCTGAAGAAGAGATAATTACTACCATTGAATATAGATTTCAGTCTTTTCTGAAGATATTTGTGTAGAGAGTACCATATTTACTCGAATCTAAGCCGCACTTTTTTTCCGGTTTTTGTGATCCAAAAAACCGCCTGCGGCTTAGAATCGAGTGCAAAGTAAGCGGAAGTTCTGAAAAATGTTGATAGGTGCCGCCACAACTAACTTCTGCCGTCAAATATATGTAGCGCTACCCAGGCATGCTATGCAGGCACAAAGATAAAACCTCTGAGTCAGTAAATAAATTTAAAAAAAGGTGGAAGACGAGCTTTTTTTCTCCACATCAAGTTTCGACCACTGCATTTTCATACATTATCCAACGAAGTAAATACAAATTCCACATTGTTCATCTTCGAATGTAGCAACATTTCAGTGTACTATGAAAATCCGACTGGCAAGTGTGTTTGGGATGTTTGTCAATATGGCCAATTCTACGTTCTGAATTTTTTCCTACTTGTGAGAAGAGATGGTTGCTAATAGGAACTTTTATGAATTGTAAATCACATGCAGTATTCTCTTCACCATAAGAATAATACGAATATAAACATTTTGCCATGTATTCTTTTGTGTTTGCTGCTGTCTCATTTAAATTCTGTCTGCCTAATAAACTACGAAACTAGTGTGAGACAACAGCAAACGCGGAAGAATATACATATCATGTCATGTTTATATTCATATTATTCTTATGCCTAATAGTGATACAGTCAGAAATGAAGCACGGCAATTGACTAGATTTTTAAATCGAAGATGACTTAATTTCTGTGCGGAATGTAATGCACAAAAGAGGCATCTGCAAAGATTTTCAAACGGCGAAAAATTTTAGCTAAACTCTTGTTCAGAACATCTTCTAACATACGCAGTCTATTATTTGGCTCTTGTTGATCATTATCAAAGAAAGTAGCAGTGTAAGTAACAACAAATAGCAGTCTCTTGCCATTGTTTCGCTAATGAGACAATTCCTCTTTTTTTTATCGTAAGCGGCGGTAGCGCGCACAAAAGCAAGCCATGCTGCAAGCAGCGACAGGTCGTAAACACACATTATCAGAATGCGACAAACAATGCATGACACAGTACAATGACACATTTTCAACTTAGAGTGACATAAACACCTGTAACAAAGAGAACAGCACTTATCAGATCAAAGAAAAATAAGCAATCAATTCAAAACAGACGAAGCACGTGAAAAAGGAAGGGTACCCGTATAAATACGGACAGAGCGCCTGATGCATAGCAATGGCTACCTGGTAAAGCTTAACTGCTAAGCTTACGACTCGAACCAAACTACTGTAGCTGTATCGTCATTCATTTGACCTAAATTGTGTCTCATATTACAATGGACCAACTTTGTGTTCATTTGGACATGCGGCCTAAAACTTTTCTCTCCCTTGAATTTCGAATCTCAAATTTCAGGTGCGGCTTAGATTCAGGACAATTTTTTTCCCTTGAGTTCGAGTCTCATTTTTCAGGTGCGGCTTGGATTCGAGTGCGGCTTAGATTCGAGTAAATCTGGTAGCCATGTATGGAAGTGAAACATGGATGATAAGCAGTTTAGACAAGGAGAGAATAGAAGCTTCTGAAATTTGGTGCTACAGTTGGGTCAATCACATAATTAATGAGGAGGTATTGAATAGAATTGGGCAGACAAGAAACTTGTGGCACAACATTACCAAAAGAAGGAATCAGTTGACAGGACACATTCTGAGACATCAAGGGATCACCAATTTAGTATTGGAGCTAAGTGGCGGTGGCGGGAGGGGGGTGGGGTCGAAACTAATTAATCTAATTGAGGGAGACCAAAAGATGAATACAATAAGCAAATTCAGAAGGGTGTAGGTTGCAGCAGTTATTTGGAGATGAAAAGGCTCACACAGGATAGAGTAGTGTGGAGAGCAGCATCAAACCCCAGTCTTCAGACTAAAGACCACAACAACAACAACAACAATGATAGGTTAAGGACATTATCAGCTATGTGTGTAATGAGTGCAAATAATATTTGATCTCATAATAATTCTTAGAGACATCCTGTAAATTTTGTGATTAGTTAAAAAGCATTTTATAAGACACCCAGTGACATAGTAAGAAAGGAAATTTCAACATATTTGACATGAGATTTACTGGGTTTGGTAGCAGCCAATAATGATTGAACATCTATGATAAATTCGCTTTAGCTCTCTCAGCTCGAGTAGCAAGCACTGTACAATGCATATTAACTTTTTTTAACTACCGAACATGTGCATAAAGTGCTGTGACAATTGGATGCACATTTATGAGGAAATGTGATCAAATATAAGAGTGAAATAATGTGTTTCATGAGGTGCGTGTTTCGGTTGCAGTGTGGCACACAGTGCAGAGGATCTTAATTGGAACATTGGTCAGTTTGTGGGGATTTTTTTTCCAGTTGACACTACTTTCTCTATTATACTGACCATGAAAGTAATTATAACAAGACTGTGTTTTGAAACCATATTGTACATTCTGTTCTCCGGGCATCCTGGGCCACTGTGGTGAGCAGCATTGTTTGTGCTTACGTAATGTGAATTATATTGTTTCCTTTGGCGTATGCAAAGGTAAAAATCTTATGTTTATTTTACAGATATCTGCGTATTCCAATGTGCCCACTAAGAACAAAAACAATGAACCCATTTTCGGAATTTTATGAAAAATCATTTAAGCTCAGGTTTCACTTGGACAAAAATACCATGCAGCAGTTAGAACTAAAGTTGAGGACACAGCGCAAGAGAGTATCTGATGAAACCAAGTGAAAGAAACAAGCCAATGACTCCGGTGTGCATGGCACTTTTAACATTAAGATTTTCTGTTGCACGAAGCTTTAAGGTGGTGATTTGTTTAGAACAGATGTATCAACGGCTTGCAGTGCTGTCCACAAGGTAACAGCCTGTATTGCCTTATGGAAGAAAGAATTCACCAAAATGCCTATGGAAAAAAATCATGTGAGAAAACCCAGTGTGATTTTTATCAAATATCAGTCGCTCATTTACCTGGTGATGTAGGCGCTATTGACTGTATCCGTATCACCATGAAATCTCCTACTTGCAAAAGTGCAGAGACATTTAGAAATTGTTGTGGATGGTTTTCATTAAATGTACAAGCAACCTCAGATGCTAAGCTTAATTAGAGCATATTGCAATCTGTACAAGGCATCACATATCAATTCGGGACGGAAATCTATCTATGAAAAAATTCCAGTATCAACTGCAAATGAAGCAAACAGGAGTCACAAGGCAATGAGTGTGGAATTTATTAACATTGTATTTACACAAAAAGAATTATGCCTTTATCTTGTTCACAATAGAAACTTTGTCAGTTTTTACACATTCTGTTTTGGCCCAATACAGTTTCCAGTAACAAGTTTTCATTGTATGAGATGTTGAAGATTTCTTCTTTCTCTGTTTATTTTCCTTCATCTTTATAACATGGCAGCTTCAATAATAAATACTGCTTATCTGTAATGTATGCTTAATGTCCCTGTTCGAAGTGCGATAATCGTGTTATAGCAGATTTTAGCGGTGTTTCCATGTATGTTTTGTGCTAACTTAACACTAAACCTTCTATGGTGGACCCAAGTTTAGTGTCATGGTGGATCCAAGTTTAGTGTCATACAGTATACCGATGTCAAAATTTACCCCCAGTCAGCGATGTTTATACAAGGACAAGTGATACATCTCAGATATCAAAATAACCAGATGTTTTTGTTGTACATTGATTATATGTGTAAGTAAATTCAGTTGGGGCTACATATGGAAATACTGACATTGCCTAAAATGTGCAAGGACAAGGTAAAAAGTTATCAGCCTAGCAGTGAAATACTGTATTTATAAGTAAAAAATGCAACTATTTTTTTTAAGTCACTGCACTTTCTCTAGAATTTTTTGTTGTTGAGTGTATTCAGTTCCTAAAGTGGAATTATGGAAGATCTGCATAATACTTGTGCATGGCTTCCATAACTTCCATATACAACTGAAAAAGATTTTGGTAGACAAATTTCCTTTGTGTGTGACAGTCTTCAGGAAGCAATAACACAAACTGGAAAAATACAAAATGAAACTTCCTGGCAAATTAAAACTGTGTGCCGGACCGAGACTCAAACTCGGAACCTTTGCCTTTCGCGGGCAAGTGCTCTACCAACTGAGCTACCCAAGCACGACTCACGCCCCGTCCTCACAGCTTTACTTCCGCCAGTACCCCGTCTCCAAAAAGCAAAGGTCCCGAGTTTGAGTCTCTGTCCGGCACACAGTTTTAATCTGCCAGGAAGTTTCATATCAACGCACACTCTCCTGTAGAGTGAAAATTTCATTCTGGAAAAATACAGTTTACTTTTATTTCGTGTTCTGATAGTACATGGAGATCTCTTAACTTTAAAAGTAAATTTTCAAAGTTGTAAGATTGATTTCACTGAAATACGAAAAAAGTTATTGCGAAGTTAGATACAATGTTAGAGCAGCGTAGTTTAATATTAAACGGAATTTAAAGACTTCGTGTATAGGAATACAATGAAAATTATTTTTTTATTTTCATGTACCATTTCAATATTTTTACCTGAAGATTAGAAATACACTTACACACAAAGTAGGAATATGAGAGGGGAAAACCTGCAAGGAGTTACATATTTCAGGCTAATTTCATATTAGTTAATGATAAAGTCATACATTGTAATAAACTGCAAATGTTTGTAAATAGCTGATGTAGCCCTTGTTACTTTTAATTTATTGCTGCTACTGCTGCTGCTACCTCCACATTATTCCTTAGTTGTTAGTATTACAGTCAAATTTCAAACATAAAACTGTATTTTGAGTGTAAAAACTATACGAATTTCAGAAGTTTAAGCACATTACTATTTATCACACCAACTCTATTGTACTGACAAAAACAATATATTATCACTGTATTGATTGCCATCAACCTTTCCGTGAGAAAAGATTTTTCAGCATCTCATATAACAATGATGATATCTCTTGCTTAAACAAGTATGTGGTTTCACAGGCTAGGTTACCTGTTACTACGTTGGCTGTTCTAGAGTGTTGTCTGATCTTCAGTATCTTCTTTTTTGCAGAAACAATTGAGTACAAATAAAACAAAATAAACGAATTTGTCCAAGGATGACTAGACCTGTAACATGACTGATTTATTGGTCATGGAATATAGAATGCAGGAGCAAAGTGTGTATATCTCAATAAATCTCCCCCCCCCCCCCCTTTCTTTTTTTGGGGTGGGGTGGAGTGGAGTGGAGGGAACAGAAAAAAAAGCTGCTACCTGTTACGTTGGTGTGTGTGTGTGTGTGTGTGTGTGTGTGTGTGTGTGTGTGTGTGTGTGTGTGTGAGAGAGAGAGAGAGAGAGAGAGAGAGAGAGAGAGAGAGAGAAGATTGGGGGGAGGGGGAGGGAGGCAGTCAAACTGTCTTAACTGTTGAAGATTTTATCTGTTTGGCTTTTTTATAACTCTCCCATATCTAGATTGAGTAGCAGTTCTGGAATTTTCATGCATTTCCTCGTTATCATCACTTTACCCTCCCTTGTTTTGCATAACTGTTCAGAGATATATTTGAAGACAGTAATCTTATGGCTTACATCTCAACTGTGAGGTACTTTCATTCCTTTGGACTTCTTCAGCGATGATGACCAATTCCAGTCTGATGAACATCTTTGTTTATTGAACATGCTGAGTGTTATCTGTAGAGCTTCCAGTACATGTTTCAAATACTACTGATCTCCGAACATTTGCTAGTCTTCAAACTTCTTTTCCCATGCAGTTTCTATGACCAAACTGTCTTCTAACTGTTTCACCTGTTTCTGGAGTATTGTAGATTTTATTTGTCTAACTACATAGCTTTTTTACTGGTAACTCAAATTTTTAAATTCTTTGCTAACTTGTGGTTTTATAGCCTGTGAATGAGATCTTCTAGTGCATTGGGTAGCAGAGTTCTTGTTTTCCTTAAAAATGTTCACTGATTAGCTGAACCCAACACTTTACTTTGCGATGTATTTAAATAATTGAGGAGTTTTATCCATTGAACACTTCGAGAGTAAACTTTTGGCTGTTTGAATATAACATCAGCAAAGCCATCGCCTTTAGGAAATCCAGGACTTGAAGTCTGATGCTGAATGGTATAAACAATTAGCTGATCTTTAAAGTACCTGGAATTGAAGGGTGGTCCATTACCTGTTATTAGCACTTCAGTATTACAAACAAGCTGATCCTGTTACCTATTTTTTATTTATTTTTTTTCCAGTGGTACTGTTTGGCATGTCACAACATTTAAAAAAATCCGGTATAACTGTCTGTTATCCCCCGAAAAAGAAATCTGCTACATTACTTCCCCAGATAACTTAGTATGGACTTCACTATAATGGTACCTCATTTCTTGAACGCTGTTGAGATTTGTTACATCTTGATATGTGATTCTTGGTGTCTTGTAACATTTTTCCAGATGGAATATTCCCTAGTTCTCTTGCAACAACTTTCTATGCCAAGGTGTCCTTCATGGATTGATTTTTAATTGTGCTGGTATAATTATCTTTTGTCCTGCGAAGAAAATTCCTTCAACGTAGCTAAGCATTTCTTTAAGGGTCTAGAAGTGTGACAATTATTGTGACATTTCCTTGATCTGGAAATCCTTGCATAATTGTAATTCTGTATCCATAAATGTAGCTCCCTTCAGTCATGTCAGGAATTCTTCATGTACAGGTAAAGCCATCAGTACTTATAGTTCTTCCATTTCTACATAATCTTCTTGTTTCTTGCTGTCTCTACTTAGAATATCAGTTGTGGGTATACTTAATCCTTTAGTATAAATTACTTTACGAGAATATGGCAACTTTTTTTAAAAAAATATGCAGTTGTCTTGTAGGTGTGGCCTTCTAATGATTTTTAAAAAAAATTATCTCCAGTAGTTTGTGGTCAGTTTCAATTATCAATTTTTTGTCATAAATATATTCATGAATCATGATTCAGATGAGCTCTATATTGAAGGAAAGAAAATCAAAAAGATAAACACCTTCGGTTATTTGTGACCCATTTTAGAAACCGAGGGAAAATCAGAGTCAGAAATCAATAAAAGAATTAGAAGCAGACGGAAGGTCATTGGGATGCTCAACTCAGTCTTATGGAGCAGGAATGTAATGAACAGAACTAAGAAATTAATATACAAATCCATAATAGAGAGTGTGGTTCTGTATGGTACGGAGACCTGGACAATTAACATGAAGCACATTAAAAAATTACAAGCTCTAGAGATGGACTTCTGGAGAAGATCGGCAAATCTCCAGGAAAGAAAAGATAAGGAACACTGAAATAGTAAGGAGAATGGAAATAAAAAGAAAGAATATATGACATAATGGATAGGAAGAAATTACAGTGGTATGGACATGTATGACGAATGAAGAAAACCAGAATACCAAAATTGATGCTGGAGTGGGAACTGGAGGGAAGAAGAAGAAGACGACAACGACCTATGACCACCTGGCTCCAAAATGTACAGCACACAATGAGGAGAATGGGTGCAGAGGAAGAGGACACACAAGATCGAAACACATGGAGGAATATTTTGAAAATATAGTTTAAGAACATTTATTCTTTGTATTGTAATTTCCGAGTAAATTACTATTTTGGAGATAAGCCTCTGTAATGAGGAAGAGCCCAAAATAATAATAATAAATATATTCATGAACGTTTTGACTGCACATTTAATTGTCATTATCTCTTTCTTTCCTGTTTCTGGATAAAACTGTTGTGCTGGTGACAAGGAATTTGTAACATATGCAACTGGTTGTTCACCTTGTGAGAAGACAGTGCCTATAGATTATTGGCTGGCATCGACTGCAACTTTTACATTTTCATCTACATCATAACAACAAAGCACTGGAGATGTTGGGAGACATTCTTTTATTTTGGAATGTGCTTGCTGTTGTGCCTTTTTTAATTACAAGAGGTGGAGCCCCTCCATGCCCACACCGGCATGATGGCCAACACAATAGGTCTACTGCCATCTCTGCATAAGGGTTAGTATTCTCTAAAGTGAGGTGTCGCAGGATGTAGGTACTGCGATGTTTGCGTACGTCTGGTTAGGGCTAACCATTAATACGCGCTCATCTGGAGATAGATTGAGTCGAAATCGAATGAAGGGTAGCGGTTTGAAGGGCAGAAGAAAAATAGTGCCAAGGCAAGAGCCAAGGGAAAAAAAACCTCTGCGATAGTTAGGTCAGGTGGTAAGAGCAGTAGCGGTTGTCTTACTGCCTGCGATAGGTCGTGCTAGGATAGGCTTTGTTAGTAGTGGGTATCATGCATGTCGATACCTTGACGTTGTGCTGCTCGACGGCTGGCGCTGGGTGTTGGTGCAGAGTCCTCGCTCAGTGTCAGCAACCTGCAACAGTTAGGTTTATTATCGATCTTGTGTCTGATAGGTCATATACCGGAAGCACAGTGTGAGGGAATGTTGGCGGATTGTTTGTGCGTCTGTGGGCGAGCTCATCGGTGTCCCTGCTGTGGCCTGTTGGTTGGCTCTAATAGCAGCTGGTAGTTACCAGTCAGTGTTGCTGATATGCAGGGGCTTGCCAACGTTTGTCACTTGTTTGCATATGTTAGTTTACCATAGGTGGCTATGCCCCAGCTAGCAGTGTCTTTGGCCGCTTGTGTTTCCACCTGTGGTTGTGATCGTAGTTTCCCAGAGTGAGGATGAAAGGATTGTTCGAGTGTCTTAAGTTCCTGTACAGTCGTGTGGTTTGTTTTTGAATACTTCCTTGAGGGTATCAAAGTGGTATTCATGGTGAAGATCCCCGGTGCATGTGTAGCGTGGAGCGTTGCTAATGATTCGTAGCACCTAGTTCTGTGTGATCTGCAGGCGGCGCAGTTGTGTAGGAGCTGCATATCCCCAGACAGGAGCTGCGTACGTCATGAGAGGTCTAATCAGTGTCATGTATGTGGACCTCGACACCCTCCTATTCAGTGTGCTTTCCCTGTTGAGCATTGGGTAGTGCTGTTTGAGCCTTGCATGCGCTCGGTTTGCAACGTACTCGATGTGTTCCCCCCATGTAAGTTTCCGGTCCAGCCAGACACCAAGGTATCTGACTTTCTCTTGGAAATGTGTATGTAGTGTTATCGGTCTACAGTGTTGATGTTTGTGCAGTAGTTTTGGTCTGCGTGTGAACAGAACTGCTTCGCACTTGTCGACGTTTACTTTAATACGCCATCACTCCAGCCAAGGCTCAGCTGTTCTGAGTGCTGTCTGTATTCGTGAATTGATGTTCTACGGTTTCCAATCTTGCGCAAGGATGGCAGTGTCATCCGCGTAGATGGCTAACGTCGTGTTTTGTGTTGCTGGGAAGTCATTAATATACAGGTTAAACAACATGGGCCCTAGGATGCTTCCTTGGCGTACTCCAGCTTGGATACTGTGTTGTGTTGATTGTTTATCCTGCACGTTAGTGTTGAAACATCTGTGTGTGAGATATGAGTGTATGAGACGTACGAGTCCGTCCGGGAAACCAACTTCGCTTAGTTTGCGTATGAGTCCGTTGCGCCAGAGACGGTCGAAAGCCTTTTCGATGTCCAGGAACACGGCCCTTGTGGCTTTGTTCATGTTGTAGCCGTGTGTTATATGTTCGACTACGCGGAGGAGTAGTTGTGTTGTCGAGTGGTGATTCCTAAAGCCGAATTGCTCCCGTCTTAGGGTGTCACTGGCGATGCAATGCCTAGTGATACATTTTAATATTACCGTCTCAACAATCTTGCTGAGCGAACACAGCAGACTGATGGGTCAGTAATTTTGTGGGAGGGAGTGGTCTTTCCCTGGCTTCCTGAACGTCAGGACCTTGGCCGCCTTCCAAAAGTCAGGGAAGTGTTGGTGTTTCAGGATGGCATTCGTTAAGTGTGTGAGGTATTCTACGGCTTTATCTCTGGTAGCTTTGGGTTCCTCTGGTAGCTCAGTTGGTAGAGCGGTGGACTGTAGAAGTGCTATAAGCTGTTGTACCAAATCCTATTTCCATTAAGGTTCTTTCCTTAGCAACTACTGCAATGGGTCTTTCAGTTCACAATCCCTAATACCCGTCAGAGCTGCTTTTTATTTTGAATATTTTTAAGTTTATTAATGCCACTTACTTTATCAGGATGAATCCATCCTCTGCTAAAAAGTATCCTAAGAATTATATTTCTTCACACCCAATTTGCATTTGTCTTTATTCAGTCTCCAAGATTCAGAGGATTGTAGTTATTTTTGTAGTAATCAAGTAAATTGCTTTCATCACACAGGTGCCTAAATGCAGCTATCATGCTTTGTAATTGCCAGCCACAGATGTCTCTAGAGATGGATCAAGCACACAAATATCATTACTGTCATTTTCAAGTAGTCTGCTTTGCAGACTGCATAAGCTTTTGTTATAGTACAGGTAGATCCATTCTCGCATTCTTCAGATGATTTCAATCAGCAGTGAGTCGTGGTATAGGAATAGTAGTTGTCCGTATGCTTACGTACCATCTAAGATAGCAGAGCATGATGATCCAAACTTCTAACTTCCTATATATGCGAAAGATGAATAAAGGCCTGCTGACTAATGGTGCCAGTACTGGAGTCTCTGAAAGTAAATCAGATAACTGTGTTTACAGTATTCTCTGGATTATCATCAGTACTCCTTTCATCACATCTGGAATTGAAATATGAATACAAGTAATGATTAGAAAATTACTTGAATATTGTAGGGAATATGGAATATTTACAAACTATACAATAAGCTTCTCTCTCTCCATTGTACAGCATGGCTCAAAAACATATGTTGAATAGTCTACTGGTTGGTATATGGCTTCCTTATGCATTTCAGTTCCTTAATATATTTAATAATTCATAATAGTACATCATTATTTAACATTATATTAAAACATAACTCCCAAAAATCATTTATCATTAAATTGTGTACGTAAATATAAATTACAACTGAAGGCATGGTTTCATATGAGTGCGTAACATGATTTAAGAGACAGCTTGAAACTTTCGTGGTCTCCTCCCCAACATATGGAGCTGAAATCTAAAAATCATTATTTTTCACTCATTGCTTGTAGTTTCATTCATCCTGTAAAATCTTTCTGAGTAACTGGAAGTATGATTTTCTGGAGACGGTCATGTGAAGGACTAAGTGGAAATCTAGAGGTACAAAATCTGGTAAACAGATTGGATATTTCAACAATTTGTGCTCCAAATTAGTTTTCGATTCTCAGCAGCTTTGTGGAGGTACATTTCCTTGATATTTTCCCATTTTTCAAAATAAGCTGCTTCTCATATGTTTTGTCCAGTTGGACCAGAAGGTTTGTAGTGTTCACTGTTTGCAAGATACACCAGTAAGAAGAATCCCATTTGTATCTTAAAATACACTGCTTGCAACCTTCCAGGCAGATGAAATCAACTTCACCTTCCTTTTTTTCACCTTCCACCCACTGCTTTATTCATCTTTTCATTTTTGTGGTGTGAAGTAATGGTCTTACAAATCATCCACAGGGAAAAAAAGCTTAAAGTCTGTTGGATTTGTGTAAAAACAGTCCAGATATTTGTATTTGCATTTGCTGTTAGTCAGCATTCAACATGCAGCACCTTTCTTGCGCAAAGTTTTCTTGCAATTAATTCTCCAGTTAAAATGTGTCCTACTCTTTGCTTCATATGCCTTTGGCGTCATATATTTCATACACATTTAATCCACAATGTTTTCAACTGTGGTTGTGGCTTTGGGACATTCATCACGTGAGACACGCTCAAGGGAATTCAGTGTATTTGAATTCCGCCTATTGTCTGTTGTCTCTTATCTATGAAAAATGAAATGGTACACTTCTTTTAATCATTTACCAACTTTGGGTGAGTTTTTATTGGCTACAAATTGTGAAAAAACATTAATTCTATAGTAACACAGTACGCAGTTTATCCTTATGTACAAAAGACACATGTCATAACTTTAAAGTATCATACAAACAAAAATATTTTGCAGATTAAGTAGACACTTGTCTTACGTTATTGCCTAACATGTACCGTTTTTTAAAAAAAAAAGACAGAATTTTATTTACGATAATGATTGACACAGAAGAAATGAATTAAAATTTGTGCTGTCGCCGGGATTCGAACCTGGGTCTTCTTGGGTCTGGGGAGGGCACTCAACTTGAGGAGTTCGTGCAACAATGCTGACCATAGTGCTGTGGTGTTGTAATGGTTAGCATTTCTGCCTAGAAGTTCTATAGCAAGAAGACCCGGGATCGAGTCCCGGCTGCAGCACAAATTTTAATTCATTTCTTCTGCTTCGATCATTATCATAGATAAAGAAGAGACTTAAATGTCTTGAGAAAAAACTTAATTGTAAGATCAATAATTTTTTTATTTGTGTGTGTGTTGTCCCTGTACCAGGGCAAGAACTTTTCATGTCACTCTTGTTATAAAGCATGTGTCCCTATATTTGTTTTTATGTGCTTATTGCATGTGCTACAATCAGTCTTTCTTTAGCTTAAAAAAAATAATAAAAAAAAGGTCATTATCATGGACATGAGTTTGTTGCATTATCAGCTGTTATTCATGAGAGAGTACATGTGGCTCTAAAAAGATTCATTTCTGTTTTCTTGCAGGAGCTGCCATCAGGTGGAGGCTGAACTTAACAGCATGCTCTGCTCATTTTCTGTGTACATAATGGGTGTTGGCAGCAAATTGTAATATATTTCTTACAGTCAACTAGTAACTTTTGGTTGAAGGTATTCTGATTTTAACAATGACCAATTTTCTTATGTGTAAAACTTTCATAGTTTCTAGGCTGCATAGATGATGATACTTTCTGAAACTGGGCGCAATGTAAATAATAACTAATGCAAAGTTTCAGTAAAGCATAATAGCTTCTTGTATGGATTATGTAACTTATTAACAAAGCTTGGTTTATTTGCCATGATTCTTACTTCTAAAAATGTAGTGTGTCTACCTGTCTCAACCAGTGCATGCATTATTAATAAAAGAAATAAATTTCCTATATTTAAAAAGAAAGATGATGAGACTTACCAAACAAAAACACTGGCAGGTCGATAGACACACAAACAAACACAAACATACACACAAAAATCTAGCTTTCGCAACCAACGGTTGCCTCGTCAGGAAAGAGGGAAGGAGAAGGAAAGACAAAAGGATATGGGTTTTAAGGGAGAGGGTAAGGAGTCATTCCAATCCCGGGAGCGGAAAGACTTACCTTAGGGGGAAAAAAGGACAGGTATACACTCGCACACACACACATATCCATCCGCATATACACAGACACAAGCAGACATTTCCGCTTGTGTCTGTGTATATGCGGATGGATATGTGTGTGTGTGTGCGAGTGTATACCTGTCCTTTTTTCCCCCTAAGGTAAGTCTTTCCGCTCCCGGGATTGGAATGACTCCTTACCCTCTCCCTTAAAACCCATATCCTTTTGTCTTTCCTTCTCCTTCCCTCTTTCCTGACGAGGCAACCGTTGGTTGTGAAAGCTAGATTTTTGTGTGTATGTTTGTGTTTGTTTGTGTGTCTATCGACCTGCCAGCGTTTTTGTTTGGTAAGTCTCATCATCTTTCTTTTTAAATATATTTTTACCACGTGGAATGTTTCCCTCTATTATATTCATATCATTAATTTGAACCCAAATAAATTTCCTAAATGAGTGAGTAAAGTCATCAAGATCACCTGATATATTTCTTTATTTATAACAATTATAAGTACAGACCTGATGATGGCAGTAGCCAAAATGTCATTACATTCAAAGAAACGTATTAAGTGATCTAGATTACTGTTAAAAAAATCTTGGCTGATGGTATTTTGTTCTTTCTTACATATAACAGAATTTTGAATGCAGACTGGAGCTAGAGGCATTGTGGTTGACTTTGTACGTCACAATTTAGTGAAGAAAATTTTGGTGAGGCCATTTACTCCACTGTATGATTCAACCTTTATTTGAATTACAGTGAAAGACGCATGCTCAAGTCGGTGTGTGATTTTAATAGTTTCCTAATAACATATTTGGCTTCCACAAACAATTTTATAGGACTGTATTATAATAATTCTGAGAGCTACAGTATCTAAGACATGTAGAAGCTTTACTGTTTTGGTTGTTGGCATGAGCACACATCCTCCACTTTTGCATTTGTTTGTTCCTGTAACATACTCCGAAGTTTAAACAGAACTATTTCTGTTATGCCTTTATCTGAGATTCTGTATATTCTAAATATGAGAAATTTTGTTCTGCCAATGTTATATAGCCACTTTCAAACATGCCTTCATCAATCCTGAAACTAAAATTATCTCTTATTTTGTATGTTAAAAAATTTTTAAAAATTTATTGGGAACCACATGAATTCTCTCACTTCTGCAAATCTACTTGCTACAATTTAATTCATGACTCCGTTAAGGATGAGCAGTTAATGCAATGATTGTTTTGGCAGAAACTAATATTTCTCTCTGCTGGCAAAAAAAGTTTGTAGATCATTAACTTTAACCTCTGTACCATTCGCATGTTTTGTATGTACATGCATCAAAAATGTGCTCTTGGCTCTACCTATAGTTTTATGTATAAAGCTACACTTAAAGTTTTCAAGTATTTTTCTTAGGGGTAATTTTTATTTATACCACTTCTCACTCACATTATATTTAATTTCTCTTGTTGTTTATAATTTTGCACACATCAGTAAACATTGTACTAAATGTTGTAAACCATAATCAGATGCAATGCATTCTGTGCTAAACAATCAGTAGGTATAAACTTGTTGAGATCTGTAAATATTGGTGCTAGACTATTACACTGTTCTCAGATTGCATTTTATTTTGTCTCTGTATCTTAACACTTGCTGATATGTGTGTGGTGCCATTTCAGTATTACTGTCGGTGCTGCAAAAAGTATTTTCTCTGTTCATATCACTTTCCTTGTTTCATTGATGACACCTTCTGCACTGCAGCTCATAAGTGAATATTTCCCTTATGTACAAAAGTTGCTTTGTGATTTTTTATTGTAGTTTTACCTTTCTTTTGAGTCCCTATATGTGAGTGGACATGGACTGTGCTGCAATCGCTCATCCACTTAGACGTCATACAGCTTAAATCCCATCGTGTACCTGAACCTTTGAGTACTCAGAATGAGCCAAACTATACATTAAATTATGACTAGAGCTAATCTAACCACACTAATAGTCATGCGAATCACTTCCTATTTGTGTATGTATTACTTCATATCATTTCATGTTTGTGTATGTACAAGGTATATCAAAAAATAATGTATTTTTTTAAAATTATTTTATTTGGTTACTTACATCAATGTTATCACGTTTAAAATAACCCCATTATTTATTATGTACTTAATGCCAGCACTTTTTCCGATTCCCAAAATGTTTTGAAACTCTGGTCTTCACAATAACTTCTAGCTCTCTCAACAATGTGATATGAATCTTGTCTAAGCTTGTGAAATAATGGACCAGTACAGGCACAGAGTATCAAATAGATCATATAGCTTATTCACTTGCTTTTTAAAGATAAATGTCAATAATCCAACACATTCTAAATAACAGATATATTTACAGAAAGACTTGTAATGTTTGAGCCTTTGCTGGAGATCAGTATGAAACCCTGAGAATTTCAGACTTCTTCGAACCAAATATGCCAAAACTAACACATGAGACAGTTGTTTCAGGAATACTTTCCTTCTGATATATTTTTCATTGTTGCCAAAATAAATTACTTGTGCATTGATTCTACTCCTGTTGATCATTTCCATGGGTCAAAAGTACACATTTCTTACAACATTGTACAAATCAGTGAAGTGATGTGTAATGTTGCTTATACTTTAGGTACTGTATAAAATGTTGTAATAGTTTACTTCTGTTTATCTCCTGTGTTAGCCTCTGTTGAATTATTCTCATGCAAGCTTGATGTCAGGCTCACTTCCTTTTCTGGATCATAGAAAACTAGAGTAAAGCCATTCTTGAAACAAACAAATTAATTGTTGGCAACTCTTCCTTCACTCTTAGCAAATTCCAGAGAAATCTCATGTTTTTTTTTTCTTTGTCCAAACAAAAGAAAGATTTTTTTCTCGCTCTTGCCAATAATGTTAACCCTTTCATGGATAAAATTCATTTTTTACAGATTTTTAAAATATTAAAGTGATAAGTTTCTTTTCAGTCCCATTATTATATTTTCACCACCAAAATATTTTTTAAGTTCTCCATTTTTTCACAACAGGAAGTGGGACACACATGTCCCATGAACCAACGCAAAATACCTTTTCTGCTGACTGACTGATTTTGTAATTTTATTTTTTTAGCCATAAACAGGATTTTGAAGAGAATAAAATAACTACAAATTATACATGCATGTAATCTTTTTATTTGTGTTGAGCCAGTGTAAAAAATATTCATTACATTTCAGTTTTCATGATACATGATCAATACTTACAAAACTTTACATGCCATGAAACTTGGAAAAACATGGTGTGGCACATAGTGGTACACCAAAACCAGTACAAACAACTTTTGTTCTCTTCTCTTTAGAGTTTGTGCTGCAGAATCTGCATTGCTTCCTAGTGCCACTGTCTTTCGGTACATGTTTGCCTACATTCACAAGCCGGACGTCATCTGGCACACTAGAGACTACTCTCTTTGCTGGGAAGAAAGTGGGCATTGATCCCCTCTTTTTCCTGGATGAATACCCATTAATCAATAGTCTTGCTAATCTTTACAAATAATGTCTGCTGGGACACATGTGTCCCACTAATTTTATTTTGATTATAAGATAGTACAGTCGTTGAGAAGTACATTCCACACTGTATTTGTACTAAAAAATGATTATTACGTTAATAATAAGATGAATTACTTACTTCAGACATCACTGGAAAGTGAGAAATGATGAAAACTGAAGAATGACACAAATAAGTGGCGTTGCAGCAGCCATATATACACCCCAGTCAACAAAAGTAGTCACCGCTTCTCTATTGCCTTTGCAGTGCAGTCCCGATTTTTTTTCTTAGGTTCAGTACAGTCGTCCTTAGATGGCAGCACCGTGCAGAGCTGGGTAACATATATCCCAACACTCGAACTGGCGCTCAAAGTTAGTGGGACATATATGACCCATCAACCACGAAAGGGTTAAAGGAACTGTCTCTGCCGCCACATTTCAATTTGACTGATAATTAGGTTCTGACAGTCACAGAACAACATCCAAAGGATTTTTGCTTATGTAGTGTAATCCCTCTGATTGAAAATCTACTGTGTATTTCCAAATTATGTAGGTGAAACACCTGGGAACCCACAAGGGCATGTATTCTGATGCCATATTTGTTTGATTTGCTAGGTATATATTGGTGACAAAGTTGCACCTCCTACTTAATTCTTCATTATTCAACTAGTCTAATGTTTTCTCTAATAGTACAATGTTGTTATAAATGATTGAAACGATTTCATAAATTCATTGCAACCACATTAACACTCATATAGAAAAACTCAAAACGTTTTATACTGCTGCAGCTGTACTTAAGATTTCTGCCACAACAATGCAGTAGTGAGCAGTTTGGCAAAATGTTGACAGGTGCCAAGAAAGTGCATGTTGTGCTTTAAATGAATTCACATCAATCTGTCGTAACATTTCAGCAACAATTCAGAATGAAATGTCTGCAGAGTGTGAAGAAACTGTTGACTGTGTGCAGGAGAGTTTCGTATGTAGCCCACCGATATCAACAAAAAGAGCAAACAGAGAACTGAACATACCAC
The DNA here is from genome assembly GCF_023864275.1 of Schistocerca cancellata. Classification (NCBI taxonomy): domain Eukaryota; kingdom Metazoa; phylum Arthropoda; class Insecta; order Orthoptera; family Acrididae; genus Schistocerca; species Schistocerca cancellata. The sequence continues at coordinate 189,485,603 of NC_064634.1, forward strand.
AACTGACCGTTTGAAAGACCTTAAGGAAATGACTGAAGCTGAAGCCTTACCACTTGCAATTGCTGCAAGCCCTGACTCCCAATGACAGTCAGACGCTTTGAATTTTTGGCACAGTTGCAACAGCTTATTGAAGAGAATGTGTTTTGTGTGAAACTCATCTTCAGTGATGAAGCCACATTTTTTGTGAATGGCACAGCGAACATGCACAATGTGTAAATGTGGGGGACAAAGAATTCCACACTATAGTGCAGAAAATTTTAGGGTGTTCTGTGCAGTTGTGGGGTTTAAAGTTTATGGTCCCTTTTTCTTCTGTGAAAAGACTGTTACAGGATATGTGTATCGTATTTGTGAATTCGTAAACAAGAAACTGATGGATCAGTCAAGGTGGAGTTGTTGAAAAGCAGTTCATGTTAGGGCCTCCACACCCTCCCAAACTAACCCTTTTTTTTTTTTTTTTTTTTTTTTTTTTTTTTTTTTCTGGGGTTATGTGAATGATAGTGTTTTCATGTCCAGTACCAACAAAACTGCCAGAACTGTGAGCTCGCATCAGCAGTGCTTTTGAACAGATTGGCAGGGCCATGCTGTGCTATATGTTGGAAGAATTTGATTATCAGCATATCATCTGCAGAATCAGTAGGGGCACATATGTTAAAAAATCAGTTTTTCTTTGTGTGTGCAAAGACATGTCAGTACATCAAATAATATAGCAACAGCAAATATGTGAAATGGCTTCAGTCATTTGTCGTAACCTTGTACAAGGTTTCTGACAGTTCTGTACAAATATAAAAATGAATTACTGTTGTTTTGTCTGTCTCATATCATCGCAAATTACACAATTGTCAAATATACTTCACCATATGATGAATTTGAAATGTTGTAGGTTGCTTATGAGACAAAGTTTTTCAATACCATCCCCATTAGTTTCCCACTGATTCTCCAAGCTGTTTCTGTTACTTTTGTTAAGACCAGCTAAAAACATGAGACTGGTTTTCTGTGCCTAACACACTGAATTGAAGCTTTGACGCTTCCAGTATACTGAATTGTAAACAGAATTGTAGTGGACAAAATTTTGTCATCTATGAGGCAAGCCCAGTATTTTAAAGGCATTCATGCTGCTTTCACTGCACATATAGAACATCTCAGATAACATTGTAGATCCAGTAATGTACAGGAACTTCATTTTGTCTCACCACTCCTTCCTATATAATTATGGTGGCTTCCTCAGTGACTTCATCATCTTCACTCTTGGCTTCAGTTGTTTCTGAATCTTCCAATTGAACTTAATCATCACAACCTGTTTCCACTTGGGTCTTTGTAATCCTAGTGAACTTCATTATTATGCTCTTCAAACAGCTTTCGGATTTGCTCAACATGTTTTGTGTTGAGGAGGCTATATGTCTTACTGTAGCCTGCCATGATCAAGTTAACTCACCTAAAATAATGCAATCAGATGCAGTATATCAATTTGATACTTGATATTCAGACAGCTGTAAGGAACAGTTAAATGATACAAAAAAAAAAAAAAAAAAAAAATGCATTTTACATTCTGAAGTAACTTTATATTGCTTTCAAAGTCATGTCATTAACCAAATAAATGTTTTGTTAAAATGAAATGAGAATGGACACATTGTACCATATTGAACAATCAACATGTTTCGACAAATTTCATTCACCCCAATACTGAAGAACACAACAGTGAAAACGGGTCAGAGAAGGGAAACTAAGAGTGAAAAGAAGTGTTTGCTCTCTATTGTTCGTAAATAATTACAGAAAATTTTTACATATATGTTTGATCAGCTGCACCTGACATAAGATTAAGGTTTTCTTTATTTTTGTGAATACCAAACAGGTACGTTATCATGGTGCAAAAATCATGAATTGTTTCACCACAAATTTGTGTGTGTGTGTGTGTGTGTGTGTGTGTGTGTGTGTGTGTGTGTGTGTGTTGATTGTTCAACCTTGTGGCAAGAACTCATGGTATACTATGCTAGTAACATTTAAGAACACATTGTGCATAGCTTTCACATTAGACTGCCTTATTGAGCTTTATTTGCTCTTAGTGAACCAGAATGCTTCCACTGTGATGACTGAGCCTCAATTTCAACATCAGATCCATAAATTCCTGTTTCATCAACTGTTATAACATGTTTAGTTTATTCAGCATTGTTGTTGACTTCATCTAGAGACTTGTGAGCAACTTACATTCAATGCCGTTTTTGTTCGAAATTCAACAATTTTGGAACAAGTTTTATTGTCATGTTTCATATCCAAAACATCTGAAAAAATATCATTTAGGAGCCCATTGATAAGTGAACATAATCAGTGACTTCTACAATTGTTATTCACTTTTTCCATGATTTCGTCAATTGATGATGTGTTGAGGTGTTCAGAGCTTGTCATCTATAATGTTTTCATGTCCTTCAAGAAAATGGCTGTACCACTTGTAAAATTTTATTCTTTTTAATCTCTGAGTCAAAGTGTTCAGATAAATTATAGGATCCTCTCTGGTAATCTCCTATGTGCCTTTACACTAGAATATAAGAATTCAATCTGGTCCCTACACAGCGTACATGAGAAGTGTTTCAACTTGCAGTTGTATCTTGGAACTGAACCATTTTGAGCATAGACGCATCAATCATTAGAAGTTCAACAATGTGAAGATGACATCTTGAGTTGCAGATAAGGCACAACGAAAAGACTGTTACACATTTAGCTTTTGGCCAAAAACTTCTTCAGAAAACGCACAAACACACACACACACACACACACACACACAAGTAAGTATGTACGTTCATATAAGCATGCACACTTCATACACACATGGTGGTCATTTGTGCATTAGGTATGAAAATTCATTTTTGTTCTTGTCTACTTATGTTACTCATTTAGTTTTGCATGTTGAGTAGTACATCTGACTTCTGCCAGACATGCCATTTTATGTTGTTATAGTGAAATCCATGATATTATATACATGACTGGTTTTTTTGTCACTATATCTGTATATTTGTCATTACACATTTAATTTACTAACGACAGTATACCAATAAAAGACGCAAACTCTGCCGTGAACATAAAACTGATGACAGGTGACCATGTCTACATCTGGTTCACAGCAGAAAGACTCGTGTGTGATTTCAGACCCACAAAAGTCACATATTGGTAGTAGAAGTAGACATTCTGCTAAATGTAACACCTTGAAAATTTTTGTGTGTAACTGGTAACAGACATGTAATCAAAACACAGATAAACTAAAATCAAAGCGCATTTTGACTTAATTTTGTACTTGAAAATAAATGTTTAGTGCTGACTTACATTGCTTACTTTAACTTTGTTGTCTTATATAACAAGTGTGGCAATGCAGGAAAGTATCGATTCCTAAAAAATGAGCACCTATGAATTTGTAGGAAGTAAATAGTTGCACACTTTGCAAGCCTTTCCAAAGAGTTTGGAAACAGCACATGTACTTGTTAGTAAACATGTACTTGTTACTGACAGTAAAAATCAGTTTTGTTGAACAATATGTGACAGAAAATTAATTTCCTTCTATACTTGGCACCCATGTGTAGTTTGGTGCAGGGTTCTGTATTCTACTGCTAAGATCTTCAGCAAGCTCTCTAAAGTATCTCATTGTAGGAGATGCAAGCTTAAGCAGAGAAAGGTGCTCAGGTAGCCAATAAAAGCAGAACTTTATTACTACAGAGAAGTACACAATAATATGAGCAACAGAAACAGCTTTCTGGTGAAGGCAACATAGTGGTCATTGTGATCTACTGAGATAAAAGCACTAATACAATACAGTTCTTGAGCCATAGATGCAGTCAGTTTAGGCTGCGCTGACGATGTCCAAGGTTCTGAAGTCACATGCTGCATTCAGTGAAATATACTCATGGCACTTCTGATGTCAAACATCTATATCCAGACTGGGACTTGCACTGGCTGGCAAGCTTCTGGGTTGTGTGCTATAAAGGCTGTCCAGTGTCTGAATACCGGGAAGGTGTCTTGCATCATGTGGCTTGCAGACGGAAGCTAGTACTAGCTGCATACAGTGAATGTGGCACTCTCAGTACTGCAGTGATTGTCACAGACTGTGTGTACTTGCATTTGTGAGACAGTGTGGCAATCTGCAACACTCTGTTGTGTGGTGTGTGGCTGGATCGTGAAGCACCAGCCACATGCCACATTCCTCTACCTGTAGTAGGAAATAGCGAAGCCATCTTGCTACATAAATGGTAGCTGTGGCTGAGACGGCAGACAAAGATACGGCATTCCCATTAATCACAAAGAAAAAACAGTACATATAAATTCAAAACAAAATTGAACCATACCTGATTGATCATTCCTGCAAATTAGCACAATTTTTAGATTTAAAGACTGAAAATTTATCTGCATGAAATGTAGCAGTGTTCACTGTTAAGTTACCTGTTCTTGTGATACAGTGCTAGCTACTGTTCTGTGATAAATATCAGTGTGGTCATGTAAGTATTAAGCTAGCAATAGGATGTACACAGCAGACATTTAAAACACTTGACCATTTAAATATAGCAACATTCTTAGTTTGAGGAGGCACAAGTAGTTCTTAGACATTCATTGATAGAAACTGCATTAAACTAACTAACAGCTGCTTTTCCTTGGTATAACTTGACTTGTTTCATATTCCTGAAAATTTTCCTCTTTAAAGAGATTCATGGAACACGAGTGACACAATGAATGATGAGCTAATGTGCATTCCTTATGGAACCATCAAAAATAGATTTGAATAATTTAAACTTTTAAAATGAAAGAGTGAGAAATAACTTTGTCAACTAGAAAGTCCTGGTACAATTGTGAGTGTCTGTAAAATCCACAAGCCACAAATATATTTGATATTAAAGGGAGTTATCTGTTTGATCTGGACATTTTTCCACCCCTATTTTATGTATAAAGCTTTCATTATCAACATATGCCTTTTTTTTCTTTTGTGAGATTTTATGGAACTCTTTCATTTTTCCATTACATGTCTTGTATTCCATGCTTTCAGTGTTTCTGGGCATTAGGTGCCTGCCTGGAGGTCGTCTTGGCCCTGCTGGTGATGCCAACACTTGGTTGGCGTTGGCTGCTGGCTCTATCTGCGGTTCCTGTCATAGTGTTCGCCTGTGTGACTCCAGTATGTACAAATTAATCTCACATTTTATTTTCTACACTCGGTTTTTACAAGCAGTAATAATTTTTCATCCATCCCATTTATTACCTATGTGTAATGAATAGAGATCCACCAAAAGCTGTGAAGTTATCAGAATGAAAAATTCAGAAGCTGTAATGGTAAATGATATAGCTCTTTGAATCAGAAATATGTTAACAGTTGACAGTGAAGCTGCAGAAAGTCAGTCACCCTTCAGGTGATTCCAGGTTAACTTAGTTTACCATAAGAATGAATATGAAGTCTTACCCATGTAGTGACTGCTTTTTACCCTCAACAGTTGTGGCAACTGAACAACTGTAGCTGTAGGTCTGTGTTCTGTCCACACTATAACACAACAAATATTCCATGATAACCAAATTTATTTGACCTTCTGTCACTCAACACAAAACTTAAGTTCGACTACACAACACTTCGCTGGCTGCAGCGCCAAGGAGAAATCAGAGTCACTAGTAGAGAATACAAGTCCAAACCACTGCCAACTAGTTGATACCGACGCGTCGCAAGTTTCCAGCCAGGAAGGCCACAGTACGGTTCGGTCATCGTGAATCCAGCAGCCGGGTAGTAACACAGTCATCGGCGAAGATTGAACTGGTCAAACGGGCTCAGGGAGCTCGCTTAAATCCGCAGGTCCAGCCAATCAGTGTGTTGGTAGATGGCGCCCTTATACGGTTGCTTACTCTGGTGGCAAGGGCAGTGCCACCAGGGTAATCCGTATCGATGGAGGTGTGTATGCTGCCGCTAACCCCGCGCCGACGCGTTCACTTGTGCCAGTTGTTGACATCATGTGCGGCACCTGCGGTACTCGCTGTGTGCCGCCCGTGTTGTAGCACGCCGCACCAAGTTGATGGCTGCTGTGCGGCGGCCGATATGACAGTCTGTAAAGAACTAGTGACAGAAAGGCTTATTGTTCCTAAGAAGTTAATACTTGTATTCTTGTAGTGATTTAAGAATTTCACTTTTGAAAGACAAGTGGAAGCAGGAAAAACAGATACATGCAGAGGGTGGGGTTCTTATGATTTCACATAAAATTTATATGTGCATTTGGACAACATCCACACAGTATTTATTGCCTATGACTGGATAAAGAAATAAATAAGAGGTGAGATTATTGTGTGTTTATGAAGACTGTTATTGTTATAACATACTTTTTGCCTTGGGTATCTATGTTGTCAAAGAAAAAATATGCCTCCCAAAAGGAGCTAGACAGAAATAAGACAGTGGCCCTGGGTGAGATACATACATGGAGTAACATGACAAAAGTAACATAAATTTACTATGAGAAAAGGTATTGAAACTGTTTTAAGTTCCTAATGAAGCGCAAAAAAGCCAAGTTCATAATGAAGTGCAAAAAAGCCATTAGAAGTCCATATGGAAGATAATATGCGTGAAACAGAATGAAATTGGCCGTTCTGAACTAAGAGACACATAAATGCAACTTATTGATCCAGGGAAGTATTAAAGGAATAATTTTCTGTAAGTGTCTATCTGGCCAAAGCCATTTGTGTGTTGTTTTTTGGGGCTCTGTATCTCAGTTGATAAAAACAGAACACTTACAGTATCACTTTGCTGCCTGCCTGCCTGTCCATTGTTAAGACCCCTTTTTCTCTGGAGTGGGTAGACGTATCAAGTTGAAATTCTAAGGTCTATGTGGAACTCTGAGTGCAAGTCCTATTTGCACTTCTCCTGTGTGTAAAACATTGCCATACTTTGTGAAAGTTTAAATAATTAATGTGGTAAGGAATGTATCCATAACTTTTCTGCATAGTGAATGTTGGGACTACAATTTTGCCATTGTAAAGTGCTGTAAATTTTTACCCTGACACAGGCATTTTTAGTAATTAATTTGTTATTGAAAAGACAGAAAAATTAATTTAGTTTGCTTGTTTATTGGGTTTACCCCAGTTCGAGATCTATGAAGAAATTAAAGTTGGAGATTGGAAAAACTCTCACCCAGTATATGTAAATAAGACAGCATTCTTGCCCAATCTGGGGAAGAATTGGGATAAATAAGTGAGGTTGTGGAGAGGGCAGCAAGCAGGATTGCCCTTTTTATAAATGAACCAAAAATTGAACATTTTATCATTGACATGGATTAAGCATGGATAGGGGTACAGCCACTGGTAGAGGATGAAAGGATCCTACAAAAGAATCGCAGAATTTAATTGTCTGGAAACTATTTTCACAGAGAACCCATCATGGTAGCTGAGATTAACAAGCAAATCTAAGACATACAGCTTTCTAGGAAGATAAATATCTAAGGGCTGACCATATATAACAGTTGGACTTAGATTAACACAGAAAATTACATGCAGAACATGAAATCTCTGTTGTATAATTGTAAATCTCAAATTATGTCGCCGTGAAGTAGGATTAGCTTTGACTTGTGAAATTTCGTGGATCAAGTCAGGTTTAACTTCAATTGTCAATTCACAAGCTAGTGTCAATGCAAAACAGTGCTTTTGTTTTGACCTTGCACACGTTAAAAAGAGGTAAACAGTAAAGAAGTTTTTATTAACATAAAAAATATTCAGTAAATATTTGAATGTGCCACCCTCACACTGCTGAAGCTCAAAATATTTCATTAGGTATGTAAGATTATGTTAAGAAATTATTGGTTATGCAAGTAATGAATGCAGATAACAGATCTCGTAACATTTCTGAGAGATGACTCATAATTGATGTGATTAAAGTATTTTATGATACTTACTGGCAGTTTAAAAGTGGGAAATACAAAATATTTGCAGTGGGAAGTTAAGTGCTTGAAGTTTGACAGCAGCCAATAACATTTGAACACCTCTTACAAAAATGATCTCTATGCTCAAATAGCAGTAACTACACAATTTGCATTAAATTTTTAACGACAAAATAAGTGCCATGCTATCTACAGGCACCTTGATGGAAAAGGCTAGTAGTATGTGTATGTAAGTTGCACTGTAGTTATCAGACAGTGGCTCAGTGGATGTGTCCTGGAACGCAGTCCAGAAGATAACAGGTTCAGTTCCACACATCAGCTCATGTATATTCATGTATATAGAGTCTAACTATATTGCGTGGAAAGTACTATAGCTACAGTATTTGACTTTTTGAAAGCCTGATTTTCTTTTTGTATATTTTAGTTCCAGTTCTTTAATTTCTCTATCTACTTTCAGTATTACCATTTTTGCTTCGTGTTCCCCATGCAACACTGTACTTTATAAGTTCATGCTCAAGGCACTGTAATCTTCTTTCATAAAATTATTTGATATCAATAACTCTTTTTGTTTGACATGATTCTGACACAGCAGAATCTATAATAGAATCCTGGTTTGTGTGTTGCACATCTGCCTGTAATTAGAGGTTATATTTAGTTCAGAATACTTGATATATTCCTGTCAGTTAACTTTTGTACCAGTTCGATGTAAACACTCTCTCCTTTGTGTTCATTTTCATATTCGTCAATGAGGGAACAATATTTTCATTTGAAGTTATAGTCGTCTACTCATTTACTGAGGGGTGAATGAACGAACTCTAACTTTGTTTTGTTTAAATGTGTATTAGAATAAAATATGAAGAAGAATATAATAAGTAATATTATTAAGTGCTTATTAAAATATATACAAACCACTGTATTTAATTTTGGGATGAAAAATTGTGGGTTCTGGCCTGCAGTCAACTTCTGTCCATTTTTCATAGGTCTGACAAAATTATCGTTCCATTTTTTGCACATTTCAGCCTTGAAATATTTTGACACTGTTTTTGTTTCAGTTTATGTAGCACATGAAATTACTTGGAGATGAACTGTAATAATTGTAAAGTGTGCCTTAAAATTATATCATGTCATGTGCAAATGCTTTCGTGGTCTTTCTTTCAATATTGTCAGAACACATTTTCAAATTTACAGCCGTGATTTTCCCCCTACGTCATGTCAGTTAAAGTCAACAGCAACTTAGTGGTACTGCTAAATCGAAACGGCTTCTGTGGTTTCCCGTATTATATAATATTGCACCACCGTGAGTTAGACAAGGAGCAGCAACAGTGAGCAGTGAGAGGTCCAAAAGTGTACGACTTATCAGGACTCACTTCTGTAGAACCAGCTACAGAATATACGTGCCAGAAGACTTCAGTCCATAAAATCATCTTGGCCGATGCAAGATGCCCTTCTTATATTTGATGTGTGCCAAGTGTAGAGAGAAGTTTGGCAAAAGTTTCCTCCAGCAAATTCTCACCTTATTACAGATCCTACAAAATGTGTAAATGGATTTAGTCTCCCCAGGAACCCATACACATCTCTAAATTGATTATGTACAGGGGATCTAGGGGCCCCTATTGTGGGACTGTGGGGTCACTTTGCTAACTACATGACATCAAATTGAAGAGTATTATAAAAATTTCCCGGTGAGTTCAGTGAACCGCATTTGGTGACACCAAAATCTGTTTACTAGTTAAGTAATCTAGTTATTCAGTTAGAAATTTTAGTGTGTTAATTTTTTATAGCCTATTATGTTTGTCTTGCTTTGTAGTTTTACATATATTTTTTACAATTTATATAAGAATGTAAAATTACCATGTAAACCATATGAATATTATTATTATTATTATTATTAATAATAATTAAAAAAATTGGCTCTACATGTGTGGGGTGCTACTCAAACAATAGATATTGTATCAATATCCTGTATAAATGTAAGACACGTAATACTTGGTAACGACTTAATAATGTCCTTGAATGTTACTGAAAAGTTTCAAGAAAAATTTTCATTTCATTCGGAGAGTGTGTTTATATCTGCTACAATCCTGAATTCAGTGAAATACAAAAGAACTGAAACATGTGACCATTGAAAAGCAGATTTTTCTATATCTGCTTGATTTTGTTCTTGTGGAAGGTCACTAAGCAACCCAAGAAGAATATTTAACAATGGACTCTGCTAGGGTCTGCTACAGAATGGCATGTGGGACACCTGGCACTAAATAGCCAGAAACAGAAGACAAAACATTGTTTTTGTGCATGACACTCTGAGCTTTATTGTAGAATCATGACAACAATTATGGAGGTAGTGGATTTATCTGTCTCACTTTCCAAGCACTGAGGCTAGCCCAGGCTCCACTTTAACTGCAGAAAGAGAAGAAAAATCCACTGATTTCAGTATTTATCAAGTCATTTGTACAATTATTCAATTCAGATCTCTACTTGTGCCATGGTTCTATTATGTTGATCAAACCACATTGTGCCATTGTCATTATCTTGTTTTCAGATATTTATACTTCATCAAATGTAATCAGCTATGGACCATTCAACTTATCCCTTGTGGGACTATTACATTGACATCACATGCTGCTAGATATATTAATGTCGTTGAAAAAACTGTTTCAGTAACATTAATTTTTTTATGAAAAATAGAAGAAAAAACTTCAATAGCGAAGAACACCAACTATAATTTTATTGGTAGGCAGTTTTGGCAAATCTAAATTGCCATCATGATATCTGTGAACCATAAAGATCGCAAAATAAATTATAATCAGGACAAATAAGCTACAGTAAGCTGGGGTATATATTTTCACAAACTAGCTTTACAGAACATACCTTCTGCAACTACATCTTCAGTACATCTCTATCTTATGTACAATATGTCGTGTCAAGTAGTGACAAGTCTTTGCAGTAACACACAGGAATTTATGCATTGACATGTCAGTAATGAAACAAGATTTATGTAAAAGCAACAATGTCGTGAACTACCAGCAGGTTGCACTGTAGTAGTAAATATACAGAAATCGATCATAAATTGTAAAGCTAAGGAAGAAGAGACATTCAAGGAGTTAAAAAATGCAGTATGTAACTTTTAGTATGTAATAATATAACACAAGAAATCCAAACCAGAATATATTGCAGTAACAAAATTCCTTATTTTCTAAATATTTTTTCCTAAAATTTTCTGCACTACTACTGCATTTGTAGTCAAATAGTTACAAGGCGAGTATAGTGTGGAAAATATATCACCATTGGACAAGATTAGAGAAGATCACTTTAAGTGTAGATGATAGAGAGTTCAGACACAATGTACAACACAATGTACGAAGAACATGTCATAATGTATGTAGGTAATAAGTGGGACATGTACTTCATGCATTGTCTGTACTCGTACCACACAGACTCAGCGTGATCTACTAGAAGGTTATTCAATTGTGATGTATTTTATGCATTGTGCTTGCCTTATAACTATTTAACTACAGAGACAATAGGTAGTACAGTTGATATACAATAAATTATTTTATAATCTTATAAGAAATTCAGTTTTAAACATTTTTATTAAAAAAAATTTAGGAAAATACTTTTTTTATGAACACAGGCTTGTGTATTTGGTGCAGTATATATATATATAATTTTTTTTTTTTTAGAAAAACTTGCAGATGCATCACTTTCTGCGTGTTACTGGAATGACATGTCTCAACTTGATACTTATGATGGACATGTACTGAGATGCATATGCGTAAAATATGTTGTATAAACCTTTTGTGTGAAAATATTTACCCCGCCATTTTGTATCTGATCTGATAATGATCGTAATTTACAATCTATATGCTGTACAGATCTGGTGATAGCAAATTAGATTTGCCGGTAATGAAATAAAAAATAGCAATCTTGTCTGTTGATGAACGATGTCAAGCATTAATTTGTTTCGTCCTGTGAGGTGAGAAATGACATAGAAGCATGTGCATGCATGTTTCATTCTGATAAAATGTTGATATGAATGTTAACTTGTAAACTAAATAAAATTTCAACTCTTGTACTTGTAGTTCTGTACTTATCAGAACCTGTAAAACTTAGAAACTGTTGCTAATTTTAGATTTGAATTACCTCCAACAAATGCTCTCACATGTCTAACAAACTACTCTCCTTCAAACTTTGAACACATCTCCTGACGAGAGCCACTGCAGCATTAAAATTTCTCTGTTAAAGTGGCTGCCAGAAAGTGCCAGGTATCATGTTGCAAGTGGCAAACCTGAAGTGGCCCTGGCCACACTGCAGCAAATTGCACACGAAAATGGTCGACCAGAATTGCCAGGACGTCTGGTGGTGGAATCTGCATCATCAGCTACCAAGCGTGGTCGTGTTACTGATCTCCTGTTGCCAGAGCTCAGGAGGACATCATTGCTGCTTTGGCTGATCTGGTGAGTATTCTATAATAGATTTAGCTCTAAGGAAGAGATGCCTCAAAGAAAAGAGTATATTATTACTGTGTGTTTAGTTTTATAGACAAAATTCACAATAAATGATGAAAATTTTCACACACTTCTTAGAAATTATATTTATGGCTACTTGCTGGCAGTTTGCAGATTTCAAAATTGATTAGCTGTTTCTGTTAAGTAAATCGTGTACAATATAGTAGTAGGGGTTGTCGAGAAGAAACAAATTTAGACAGAAAATTACTAAAATACTGTTAAAGATGATTGAGTGCTTTTATGGAAACTTTGTCTTCAGTTTAGAAACAACTTTATTCCACCTTTAAGAAAATACTTCTACTGCTCTCTGTTAGTAGGATATTTATTTCTGTAGGCTGGTTATTGAAAAGTTTTGTGGCTGTATATGTCACTGCTTTTTATGCAAGGTTAATTCATGAGAGTACAGTCTGGGAATAAATGTAGGCAGTATTTGATTTTGCCAACTGCTTAAACACATACCTCGCAGAAGTGCAGTGTGAACATCACAAACAAATTATTTCTTTATTTTGCACAGTGAATAGTTTTGATCCAGACTCAAGTAATACACTGTAGGAGATGAGTGAGAGAAAATGTAAAATCCTCTAACTTCCTAATTTTATTGGTCCCAAAATTGACAATTTTTCTTGTGGTGAAACCTGTGTGTCTTCGTAAGTTTAATTCTTTATCAGCATGTTCACCCAAGAAGTTAGAACTTCCTGTGATGTGTCTTATTTCTTACTGGTGTTCTGCATGAAAATTTGCAATACCTAGGCATTTTTCATAATGCGCATTACCAAGGGGGGTTTGGGGGGAGGGGTGTATTTTATACTTCATGTCCACTGAAAGAAAAGTTCATCAATTGTTACTGAATTATATTAACATATATTTTAAAGAGGTATTGATGTGTAAGTAGCATCCAGAACCTGAAAATATCTTTGAGTATACGTATATTACTGACTTGATAGCCAACACAAAAAATTTAAAAATGCAAATTTCATTCATTGTTGTTGACTTCTACTCTCAACCTATTTTTTTTAAAGAAATATTGATGTGTAAGTTAGGCCCTGAACTTGGAAATATTGAATGTGACATACAGTGAAGAAAGTTACAACTACTAGTGAGACTTAAATTTTTGGGTTAAGTTCAACTGAAAAATATGGAACATATATGGAATCTGGTAGAAGAAATTACTGAAAATAATAAATATATATTTTTTTTCAAAATAGTAAAATGTAAAGAAACTTAACTATATTACGATACTTTCAAACGGTGAGCATAAAGTAAACCTCCCCACTCCTCTAGTATTGCGAGGGTTGTTCAAAAATGGAGTGATTTTTGCAGTAAAACTGAATGTCCAGTGTTCTTTTAGAGTTTGAATTTTATGCAGAACTAATAAATAATTTTCCATAAATATAATTTGCTATTTTATGTGCTGTTTTTGTGCTTTCTTCCTTGTCCTGCACCCTCTGACAGTGGGACGGAGGAGGAGTCTACTGCCTGATTCAAACAAAATATTATAGACTACTGTATTAACTCAGAGCAAGACTGTTTACAAGTCCATAACGAAACCTTAAAAGTCCATTGTAATTTATTCCCATGCAAGCTCTACATAAAGTATTTGAAGGGCATAGTGTAACTTTCTGTTATCCAATTTTTTGAATGGGAACCGAACAAGACGTAAACTGTGTATCGTATAAAAGTGCAACATCTCTGATATAAATCATAAAAGTAACAACTCGGGGAGTAATTGAAACACTGAATTATCAGTAGATGTTTAAACAAGACTGAGAATGTTGCTAACTTTCAGATGAGTCTGTCTTTCAGAGTTACAGACTACAACAGTACTCTATGAATTTATTGTTGAAACTGACAACAAAACTTGTACCTGCGACCAGACTAGGGTTGGGGGAGCTTTTGTCAGGTGGAGTGGACAAGAATAGAAAGGAACAGGAGTGAGGGTCGGGGATAAGTTTCTAACAGCTGGGAGGGAGGACTGTGGCACTAGTGAGTTCATTTTGACTGCTCCTCCACATCATTTTGCTCTATACGCTACTCACCCTCTCAGTGGCCAGAAGGAGTTCACATTTCTATCCTGTGTGCTGTGCCATGCACCACAAAGGAGCTACACAAATTGTTCACAAATTGATATTCATATGGGCATGGACAGAAAATGCAAAATTGTAAACTTTGGTAGCCAGTGGATGAATGTGTGAAGCTGCAGAGCAATTTCACCATGTGATTGGCAAGGATAGTAAATAGGACATGACATGCTAGTACTAGGGCATGAAGACCTTGTGAATTTCATGAGCTGTATTCAGTTGGACAGTAACTATGCCTCGCAGATAGGCATGGGAGCACAGATGGCAGTGTTTGAGAAATGATGCGGAGTTGGGCTCAAAGAAGCGAGTTGGATTCCTTTCATAGCGGGACCTCATTGGTAGTCAGCCGCAGCACCATTACAGCACTGTAATATGTTTATGACATTCTATGCCCCGTTTTGTTACCCTTCATGGCAAGCTGTCCTGGGCTTACATTTCAGTAAGATAGTGCTCACCAGTACACAGCAAGAGTCTACTGCTTGTCTTCATGATGGCCAAATTCTACCTTGGCCCAATTGAGAACATTTGGAATGTTATGTTCAGGGCCCTCCAACCAGCTGCAATCTTTATGATCTAGTGTGTCAAGTGCACAGAATTTGTCTTGATATCCCACAGGAGGACATTAAATAACTCTGTCAATCAATGCCAAACCAAATAACTGCTTGGGTAGAGGCCAGGGGAGGATCAATGCTCAATTTGTGAAGCTCATTCTCTTGAATAAATCATGCAATTGCTCTGAAACTGTAATCATTTGTTTGTCTTTACATGTACATAACAGCTACCGATATCCCTCCCATTCAGATAATACCTTTGTTGTGTGTGTGCTCTCTCTCTCTCTCTCTCTCTCTCTCTCTCTCTCTCTCTCTCTCTCTCTCTCTCTCTCTCCCCCCCCCTCCCCCTCTCCCTCTCCCTCTCCCTCTCCCTCCCTCTTAAAAGGGTGTGTTATCATAACTTCTTAAATTATTTATATTTCAACAGGTGACATTTTAGCATTCAAAAATTTTATTAATTATTATTGAATGTACCATAAAGTTTGAATTAAAATCCTGAAAAGATCAAGTTACCTTAGTAATTTTTGTTTGTTTGCAGGTGTATGTCTGTGGTCATGGTACAAACTGAAATCCCAGTGACACAGTACTGTAGTTTGTCCTTATAGGAAGCAAAAGGAAATGACAGCCAAGTGATCAAGTAGAGATGGGCAGCACTATTTTCTTTTGGCCCCTGTATTGGTATGGTGATATTGTTGCTCAAGGAACTGTTTGTACCATGATTGCAGATGTATATTTGGAAACAAATTAAAAATGGTTATGTAACTTTATATTTTATTTTATTTATTATTATTATTATTATTATTACTTTTTTTTGACAAGATAACTAAAACTTTATTACCACCTCTCATAGCTGTCACAGTTGAGTCCTCTCTGAAATTTAAACTGAAATTGGCTAAAAGTCCCATAACTCCAGAGATACAAGATTACTTTAAGTAGATTTTGTTGTGCCTTCTGTTTTAATTCCTTGGGCTCTCTGTTTCTAAACAGATAGAATTTTTAAGACTTCAGGACCCTATTATTTTGTTTGCAGCCACTGTCAATGTTACAGATGCTCTCATAACAATATTGTGTGTAGCATTGTAGCAACCATAATGTAATGAACACAGTGTTGTGATTGTAACTTATTTCAAAATTAGTGCCAAGCTGTTGTGGGTCAATCAGAAATACTACTTTAACAACTCCTAAGAGATTATTTGCTTACTATGATGGTTATTCATAAATTAACCTCTGATTTGCTATTAAAATTAAGCAAATGCTTGTCATGGTGCTTTTGTGTTTGAAAAAGAAGTCTTTGAAGATCACAACATATCTGTCAGATCTCTGTTGCGTTCATTAATGTGTAAGCAGCAAGCAGTTTAAACGGACTGCATCTTCCACCGGTAGTGAGGTATGTATGCAGTCAGAATGAGTCACTGCTGCCGAGGTTCGTCATTTATTCTGTTGTGTGTATTGGGATGGTGATGTGAGTGATGGTGTTACAGAAAATGCCAGGACGGCTGCACAGATGTGTAAGACATTCAAGTGTGACTGATGTACTTGTTCAACATATTGACAAAGTTATGTGTGAAAGATGTCTGTTTACAGTTTCCAATCTTTTTGAAGATATGCCTCAGATTTCAATGTTAACCCTCCTTTAACACTGTCACACAGTAATTAGGTTACCATAAGTTGTGCACTGTTGGTACCAAAAAGTCGAATTGATGTGAACAAAACTGAGAGAATATGTTCAGTCTTGATGTTCCTTCTGCAGTACCTTGAAGATGAAGAGGAATTCCTAAACAGTATCACGACTGGGGACAAGTCATGGGTGCAATATGTAAATTCTGAAACTAAGGAATGGTCCAAATAGTGGATTCACACTCATTTTCCCAGTAAGCCCAAAAATTCAAGCAGATCTGTCAGACTTTAAAACGGTGATTACAGTTTTTGAAATCACAGAGGAATTATGACAACGACTTTCATGAGAGTAACACGTCAGAATACTGCAACTTTGTACATTTATTAAACAATGGAAAATCCGGGATGGAGTGTAACAATACCAGAGAAGGAAAGTTGCTACTCTCTATATAGCGGAGATGCTGCGTCACAATAGGCACAACAAAAAAATTCACGCAGTTATTGTGTGACTCTTTTTGTTGTGCCTATTGTGACTCAGCATTTCCGCTATATGGTGAGTAGCAACTTTCCTTCTCTGGTATTTGTACATCTATTGTAAGACCCTTTCCAGTCTCAAATGGCCAATCCAAAAGAAACATGGCATGATTATCAAAGGAACCACTCTCCTTCATGACAGTGTGTAGCACCATACTGTGAATTGAACGAAGCAAAAAATGAAATGATCATATGGCATTGTTGGCCCCATTCAGAGGAGTTCGGCTGCCATATTGTAAGTCCTTTTTAGCCACATCGGCAACTTGCAAGTCAATGATGATTAAAATGATGGTGAAAGGCACACAACACCCAGTCCCCTGCCGGGAATCAAATCCGGACCCCCTGCGTGGTAGGCAGTAACGTTACCGCTACGCTACGGAGGCGGACTGAATGAAGGAAAAACTCTACTTTTTGCCTAGGAGATTTTTAAACATTTTCCTATTAGTCTGGGCTTGTCACCAAGCGACTTTCATCTTTTTCCCCAAGATAAAGGCCTGGCTGACTACTCAGCACCTCATGATTAGCCATAAGCTCAACAACAGTGTCAACAACTGGCCAAAGTAACAAGTGATGCAATTCTTTGATGAAGTGATGGTTAAGGCAGTGCCATAGTACAACAGATGTTTGGTTTAAGGTGGTGACTGTGGAGAAGTAATGTCAACATGCAAATGCAGATTGTATATACATTTTCCCCTTCTTAAAAAAAATAAATAAATAAATAAATAAATAGCAGTGAGAGGTTAATTTAAGAATAGCGCTTGTACAATGTGCCATTTCTACTTCAATGTTCATGCTCAGTGTAAAATGCAAACCACATGTGTAGTACTACCACTGCATGAGGAATGGGGAGCTTATTCTGCCCACATACTTTTCTCTCTATTAGTCATTATGCTGGAAGGAGATTGCTTCCTCAGCTCCCTCCAGAACCCTTCTGTTAACAACCAAGATTTCTCAAAAACTTCCTGAAAATGACAAGGAGGGAGACCACCAGACAGTTATTGAATCTGTGAAGTCACCCTTCTTGCAGAGAGTTCTAATAATGGCATATTTTAAACTGTGTGGGAAACACTGTGTGATCATTTATACTATGCTCTTTGTCAGGACTGCATGTGCCTTCTGCTATTATGGCGTCGTCCTCATGACAACAGAACTTTTTGAGGCTGCAGATGGTACTTGTTCACTTGCAGCAACCGTCCTTCGACCAGTTGACACTTGTAGTGCTGACTGTCGTGAACTTGCTGCCACTGATTACATGGATCTTCTCTGGACTACACTTGCAGAGTTTCCAGGTTTGTTTACACATTAAAATAGAGAGGAAAATCAAAAGTATAGGGTGCTCTGTTAGCAAGTAACACATTGACCATAGACTTGTGTGCACGTATATTTTAAAAGTACACTTCCATAAATTAAATTTAGCAAGAATTTGTGGTATTCACAGATTAAATTTATTGTAAAAAGCGATTTTCTTATATTAATGTTTATTCAGTTCAATCTTGATTTCACTTGTCAGTCTGGGACCCTTACCAATTAGAATTAGTGGAGGTAGAGACAATACAAATGAGAGCAACATCATTTCTCCCGTGCTGTATCCACAGATGGAACATGAAAAGGTGGGAATGAATGTAGTACATGAAACAGCCATGTTCAGACACTGTACAAACATAAATATTTCAATGAAACGTGCAGGAACAGTGGCATAGGTATTACATCATTATGCCATGTAATCATTATTTACTTCAGTGCATTTTGTCAGTCATGGAATGAGTTTTTTAATACCTGCTTCTCCACTTGGATTTTTCACTGCCCCATCATTAGAAAAATTCTTTCCACCTACATATTCCTTCAATTTAGGAAATAAATGGTAGTCACTAGGCACAAAATCAGTATTTTGGTAAGAGGGGTAGTGTAAAAGACTCCTACGAAGTGAGGTCATCAAGTCTTGCGTTACTCAAGCAAAATGGTGGCCTAGTGCTGTCATTAAGGAGGAAGACTCCCTTCGTCAGCGTTCCATAGTGTTTGTTCTTTATGGCTCTGCGAAGTTTCTTGAGGGCCTCACAGAAGTTTCTTGAGTTCCTCACATTATCGTACACAGGCGAGAATTCGACAAGCAGAACCCCTTTTCTGACTCAGAAATTGGTTGCCATAACTTCATGATCTGATTACTGAGATTTGAATTTTTTTGTTGAAAGGGAAAGAGTGTGATGCAACTGCATTGGATGTTATTTGTTTTGTAGGGCATGAATGGTAAACTGATGTCTCATTTCTTGTCACTGTGAAATCAAGAAAAATCCCCCCATCACTCACAAAATGATCAAGAAACTCTTGTAGCTTTGACTCTGTTGATTGATTTTGTGTTCTGCTGTAAGCATATTCAGAGCCCACTGTACACAACTTCTAATATCTTAGTTGATCCGTCACATTTTCATGAACAATGGTTCAAGAAACTACATATACAGTTTGTATAGGTCATCAGTAGTTGCATGGCAATCGGAAGAAATATGCTCTTCAAGTTTTTGCACCAGTTAATCAGGCATTCACTTCTCTCTTCATTGTGAATTTCTGTTCTTGTGAAAGTGAAAATCCATACCTGTTTATCACATGTTGGTGTCACATAACCATGTTTATGCCCTTGGCATTCAGCTAGTGTATCACAGCACACACTTCACACTTGGTGGGGTACAGAATGAGAGCACTTATCTTTAACTGGCACCACAATAAGCATCAGCATAAGCATAAGCATTTGTTTCACTGTTGCTACCATACACAAAAATGGTACTAACCATGGGAAACTTAATTCCATGGTAGAGCTATAGGCCTTACAACTTTACTTTCTGGATATCGCTCATACTACTCAAGAGGATGTCGTTATCAGGAGAAAGAAAACTGGCGTTCTATGGATCGGAGTGTGGAATGCCAGATCCCTTAATCGAGCAGGTAGGTTAGAAAATTTAAAAAGGAAATGGATAGTTAGATATAGTGGGAATTAGTGAAGTTCGGTGGCAGAAGGAACAAGGCTTCTGGCCAGGTGAATACAGGGTTATAAATACAAAATCAAATAGGGGTAATGCAGGAGTAGGATTAATAATGAATAAAAAAATAGGAGTGCGGGTAAGCTACTACAAACAGCATAGTGAACGCATTATTGTGGCCGAGATAGACACGAAGCCCACGCCTACTACAGTAGTACAAGTTTATATGCCAACTAGCTCTGCAGATGATGAAGAAATTGATGAAATTTATGATGAGATAAAAGAAATTATTCAGATAGTGAAGGGAGACAAAAATTTAATAGTCATGGGTGACTGGAATTCGAGTGTAGGAAAAGGGAGAGAAGGAAACATAGTAGGTGAATATGGATCAGGGGTAAGAAATGAAAGAGGAAGCCGTCTGTAAGAATTTTGCACAGGGCATAACTTAATCATAGCTAACACTTGGTTCAAGAATCATAAAAGAAGGTTGTATACATGGAAGAATCCTGGAGATACTAAAAGGTATCAGATAGATTATATAATGGTAAGACAGAGATTTAGGAACCAGGTTTTAAATTGTAAGACATTTCCAAGGGCAGATGTGGACTCTGAGCACAATCTATTGGTTATGAACTGCAGATTAAAATTGAAGAAACTGCAAAAAGGTGGGAATTTAAGGAGATGGGACCTGGATAAACTGACTAAACCAGAGGTTGTACAGAGTTTCAGGGAGAGCATAAGGGAACAATTGACAGCAGTGGGGGAAAGTAGTACAGTAGAAGAAGAATGGGTAGCTCCGAGGGATGTAGTAGTGAAGGCAGCAGAGGATCAAGTAGGTAAAAAGATGAGGGCTAGTAGAAATCCTTGGGTAACAGAAGAAATATTGAATTTAATTGATGAAAGGAGGAAACATAATAACACACTAAATGAAGCAGGCAAAAAGGAATACAAACGTCTCAAAAACGAGATTGACAGGAAGTGCAAAATGGCTAAGCAGGGATGGCTAGAGGACAAATGTAAGGATGTAGAGGCTTATCTCACTAGGGGTAAGATAGATACTGCCTACAGGAAAATTAAAGAGACCTTTGGAGAAAAGAGAACTACTTGTATGAATATCAAGAGCTCAGATGGAAACCCAGTCCTAACCAAAGAAGGGAAAGCAGAAAGGTGGAAGGAGTATATAGAGGGTCTATACAAGGGCGATGTACTTGAGGACAATATTATAGAAATGGAAGAGAATGTAGATGAAGATGAAATGGGAGATACGATATTGCATGAAGAGTTTGACAGAGCACTGAGAGACCTGAGCCGAAACAAGGCCCCGGGAGTAGACAACATTCCATTAGGACTACTGACGGCCTTGGGAGAGCCAGTCCTGACAAAACTCTACCATCTTGTGAGCAAGATGTATGAGACAGGCAAAGTACCCTCAGACTTCAAAAAGAATATAATAATTCCAATCCCAAAGAAAGCAGGTGTTGACAGATATGAAAATTACCAAACTATCAGTTTAATAAGTCACAGCTGCAAAATACTTACGCGAATTCTTTACAGACGAATGGAAAAACTGGTAGAAGCCGACCTCGGGGAAGATCAGTTTGGATTCTGTAGAAATATCGGAACACGTGAGGCAATACTGACCTTACGACTTATCTTAGAAGAAATATTAAGGAAAGGCAAACCTACTTTTCTAGCATTTGTAGACTTAGAGAAAACTTTTGACAATGTTGACTGGAATACTCTCTTTCAAATTCTAAAGGTGGCAGGGGTAAAATACAGGGAGCGAAAGGCTATGTACAATTTGTACAGAAACCAGATGGCAGTTATAAGAGTCGAGGGACAGGAAAGGGAAGCAGTGGTTGGGAAGGGAGTGAGACAGGGTTGTAGCCTCTCCCCAATGTTATTCAATCTGTATACTGAACAAGCAGTAAAGGAAACAAAAGAAAAATTCGGAGTAGGTATTAAAATCCGTGGAGAAGAAATAAAAACTTTGAGGTTCGCTGATGACATTGTAATTCTGTCAGAGACAGCAAAGGACTTGGAAGAGCAGTTTGTACGGAATGGACAGTGTCTTGAAAGGAGGATATAAGATGAACATCAACAAAAGCAAAACGAGGATAATGGAATGTAGTCGAATTAA
The DNA here is from genome assembly GCF_023864275.1 of Schistocerca cancellata. Classification (NCBI taxonomy): domain Eukaryota; kingdom Metazoa; phylum Arthropoda; class Insecta; order Orthoptera; family Acrididae; genus Schistocerca; species Schistocerca cancellata. Next base: position 189,507,868 of record NC_064634.1, read on the forward strand.
GTCGGGTGATGCTGAGGGAATTAGATTAGGAAATGAGACACTTAAAGTAGTAAAGGAGTTTTGCTATTTGTGGAGCAAAATAACTGATGATGGTCGAAGTAGAGAAGATATAAAATGTAGACTGGCAATGGCAAGGAAAGCGTTTCTGAAGAAGAGAAATTTGTTAACATCGAGTATAGATTTAAGTGTCAGGAAGTCGTTGTTGAAAGTATTTGTATGGAGTGTAGCCATGTATGGAAGTGAAACATGGACGATAAATAGTTTGGACAGGAAGAGAATAGAAGCTTTCGAAATGTGGTGCTACAGAAGAATGCTGAAGATTAGATGGGTAGATCACATAACTAATGAGGAGGTATTTAATAGAATTGGGGAGAAGAGGAGATTGTGGCACAACTCGATGAGAGGAATGGACCGGTTGGTAGGACATGTTCTGAGGCATCAAGGGATCTCAAATTTAGCATTGGAGGGCAGTGTGTAGGGTAAAAATCGTACAGGGAGACCAAGAGATGAATACACTAAGCAGATTCAGAAGGATGTAGGTTGCAGTAGGTACTGGGAGATGAAAAAACTTGCACAGAATAGGGTAGCATGGAGAGCTGCATCAAACCAGTCTCAGGACTGAAGACCACAACAACAACATCGCTCATACTACACTGAAGAGCCAAAGGTACACTTGCCTAATATTGTGTAGGGACCCTGTGAGCACACAGAAATCCCGCATGGCATGGACTCGACTGATGTCTGAAGTAGTGTTGGAGGGAATTGACACCATGAATCCTGCAGGGCTGTCCATAAATCTGTAAGAGTACCAGGGGGATGGAGATCTCTTCTGAACAGCATGCTGCAAGGCATTCCAGATATACTCAGTAATGTTCATGTCTGGGGACTTCGGTGGCCAGCAGAAGTGTTTAAACTCAGAAGAGTGTTCCTGGAGCCACTCTGTAGCAATTCTGGATGTGTGGGGTGCCACATTGTCCTGCTTGAATTGCCCAAGTCCGTCGGAATGCACAACAGGCATGAATGGATGCAGGTGATCAGACAGGATGCTTACATACATGTCACTTGTCAGAGTCATATCTAGAAGTAACAGGGGTCCAATATCACTCCAACTGCACATGCCTCCACCTGCTTGAACAGTCTCCTGCTGACATCCAGGGTCCATGGATTCATGAGGTTGTCTCCATACCCATACATGTCCATCCACTCGTTGCAATTTGAAACGAGACTCGTCCAACCAAGCAACATGTTTCCAGTCATCAGCATTCCAATGTCGGTGTTGATGAGGCTAGTCGAGTCGTAAAGCTTAGTGTCGTACAGTCTTCAAGGGTACAAGAGTGGTCCTTCAGCTTCGAAAACCCGTATCGATGATGTTTCATTGAATGGTTTGCATGCTGACACTTGTTGGTGGTCCAACATTGAAATCTATAGCAGTTTGCAGAAGGATTGCACTTCTGTCACGTTGAACGATTCTCTTCAGTCGTTATTGGTTCTGTTCTTGCAGGATCTTATTCTGGCTGCAGTAGTGGTGGAGATTTGATGTTTTACTGGATTCCTGATATTCACAATTTATTTGTGAAATGGTCATGTGGGAAATCCCCACTTTATTGCTACCTCAGAGATGCTGTGTCCCATCCCTCGTGCACTGACTATAACACCATGTTCTAACTCACTTAAATCTTGATACCCTGTCATTGTAACAGCAGTAATTGATCTAACAACTGTGCCACACACTTGTTATATCATATAGGCATTGGTGACTGCAGTGCCGTAATCTACCTGTTTACATATCTCTGTATTTGAATATGCATGTGTATACCAGTTTCTTTGGCACTTCAGTGTTATAACTTCATTCATATTACTCTTAAACAAAAGTTGACCTTGATAATTTTTATATTTTAGATATATTAGCTGTCTGCCAATATGCATTTAGCTGCACAGTTCTGTGACTGTGAATTTTTACATGTAAAGCATCAGCATTGTTTTGATAGTGTGATTAGTTAGATTTATCAAAACAAAAATTAATTAAATGAAACAGTACGTCATGTTATACTGAGAGGTACACACAAAAAACTGCACTTCATAAAATATTTTGGCTGCAACAAGGTAAAGAATAAATTATTTAAACTTCACTGCCATTTATGTGTGTTATCTCATTTCAAGTTTGGCAGGAATTCTGCACAGTTCAGATCGTCCTTACTGCCTTATAAGACTCCTGCCAGTTTAGTCTCATTGCCTGTTACTTCAGAAAGGGGAAACTGATGTGAAATAATGTAGTTTTCTTCAAATGGCTAACGCTGATTAAAGGTTAACAAACATAATTTTATTCATTTTCAGACAAAAGCCTTATAAGCATTCACAAACTATTCTGGTATAGCATTAAAAAAACTTTGCCGAAATGTACGGTTCATATTTTCATACTACAGTGATCAAAAATATCCTGTTGTCTAGCAGGAACAGAGATCAGGCATTAACCAGCACCGTTTTGACAAAATACTATCTGGTGTCTTCTTACTCAACTATTTTATTTATGCTGAGTGCTTGCTCTATATTAACAGAGCAACAGTTCCAAAAGATATTTATTAAAAACATTGTCTTTAATGTAGGATGTTCACACATTGTGTTATGTTTACCAAAGACTCATTTAAAGGTTTTTGTAATAAGGACCATTTTAATCAAATAACTCACGTAATAGCATGGGTTTGAATTACTCAGAACTATTTTAATCGAATAACTCACTTAATATCAAAGGTTTGAATTCCTCAGATATTAGACCAAAATGTGCTTTACATTTAGTTATGACAAATATTGTAGACAGTGGTTCAGTTGTTTTGTTGTTCATGCTCTCATGTGTGCAAACACCCTCCTCCTCCACACTTGCACACCCTCCCCTCCTTCCCCCCCCCCCCCCCCACACACACACACTTATGTAGCATTACATATGTGCTAGAAATTTTATCTAAAGATGCATTTATCTCCTTCTCAGGTATATTTGCCACTATATTTGTTATTGAAAGGTTCGGTCGACGGAACACAATGGCTGTGCAGTTCGTGATTTTCACCATCTGTATTTGCTTCCTCTTTATTTGTACAAGCAAGTGAGTAATATTTTTAGTGTCACTAATATTATGCCTTTGCTATTTTATTCATTACTGGCTGATTGCATAGTGTAGTCCAGATAATTTTTTCTCAGAATGTAAAAAGATCAGGAAACATTTGTTTTGAACAATTAGTTCTGTAATATATTTGATTTTTTTTTCCCCTTACTAATGTTGTACACAGTTTCTTAAATTTTCCTGCAGAATCTAAAATTTTGTGACATTCCACTTACAGCCGAGGTTTCCTGACATCAGTCCTCTTTTTGGCAAGAGGTATCATTGCAGGAGTGTTCCAAGCTGCATATGTTTATACACCAGAGGTAAGAAACATGTGAGGAGACCTCAATATTGATCGTTTCATGTTGTTGATTGTTTATGGATGTAAATGTTATATGAAGCAGCAGCACTTATAGTTAAATTTTTATAATCAAAATTGGTTTATGTTGTTGACATAAGCATATCTGAGCTGTCAGTTACTGTGGCTAATGATTTAGAAGAAAAGTTATAAGGATATACTATAATGCAGATAACTATCAGTTATTTCCATGCTGGCAACTACTAAGCCATATGGTACAGTGACTAAGATACTGTATATGCCTGCACAGTAACACCAGTTCAGATCCACATCCAGCTACCCAGATTAAGGTTTTCTGTGGTTTACCAAACTCGAGGACAAATGATGGGTTGGTTCTTTTACAAAGGACAAAATCAATGTTCTTTCTGTGTCCAGCTTGTGCTTCCTCCCTGATGACATCATTGTAAAAGGTTGTTTCATTCCATATTTCCTTCCTTCTTTGCTTGTAAAGTATAATATTTTCAAATGTCTTTTTATGTGGTGCTTGGTTTCCGATTAAACAATTGTACAGATGCACTGGCACATACTGCATGTCATGCCTAATGTTCATACCTCTCTCTCTCTCTCTTGCCCCACTCTCTCTCCCTCTCTCTCTCTCTCTCTCTCTCTCTCTCTCTCTCTCTCGCCCCTTGCTCTCTCTCTCTCGCCCCTTGCTCTCTTGCTCTCTCTCTCTCGCCACACGCTCTCTCTCTCTCTCGCCACACGCTCTCTCTCTCTCGCCACACGCTCTCTCTCTCTCGCCACACGCTCTCTCTCTCTCTCGCCACACGCTCTCTCTCTCTCTCGCCACACGCTCTCTCTCTCTCGCCACACGCTCTCTCTCTCTCGCCACACGCTCTCTCTCTCTCGCCACACGCTCTCTCTCTCTCGCCACACGCTCTCTCTCTCTCGCCACACGCTCTCTCTCTCTCGCCACACGCTCTCTCCCTCCCCCCACGCTCTCTGTCTTGCCCCCCGCTCTCTCCTTCCCCCCCACACTCTGCCTTGCCCCACACTCTCTCCCCCCCCCACGCTCTCTCTCCCCCCCACTCTCCCCCCACTCTCCCCCCACTCTCCCCCCCACTCTCCCCCCACTCTCCCCCCCACTCTCCCCCCCACTCTCCCCCCACTCTCCCCCCACTCTCCCCCCACTCCCCCCCACTCTCCAACCCCTCTCTCCCCCCCACACTCCCCCCAATCTCCCCTCCACACTGCCCATTCTCTCCACCCAGTCTACCTACCCCCCCACTCTCCCTCCCTCCCCCGTGCTCCCTCCCTCCCTCCCCCGCGCTCCCTCCCTCCCTCCCCCGCGCTCCCTCCCTCCCTCCCCCGCGCTCCCTCCCTCCCTCCCCCGCGCTCCCTCCCTCCCTCCCCCGCGCTCCCTCTCCCGCGCTCCCTCCCTCCCTCTCCCGCGCTCCCTCCCTCCCTCTCCCGCGCTCCCTCCCTCCCTCTCCCGCGCTCCCTCCCTCCCTCCCCCGCGCTCCCTCCCTCCCTCCCCCGCGCTCCCTCCCTCCCTCCCCCGCGCTCCCTCCCTCCCTCCCCCGCGCTCCCTCCCTCCCTCCCCCGCGCTCCCTCCCTCCCTCCCTCCCTCCCCCGCGCTCCCTCGCCCGCGCTCCCTCCCTCCCTCCCTCGCCCGCGCTCCCTCCCTCCCTCCCCCTTTTTCTCCTTCACCTCCACCCCACCCTACCTCCACCCCCCTCCACCCTGACACTGGTAATTTAATAGTGCTTAATTTGTATGCCTGGTAGCTGCATCAGTTGTCCCTCTTGGAAAATACATTAACTTCATAAGATAATGATATTTCATTTTTTAAACTTGCTATAGTCACAAAGAAGTTTATATGTACATTCCTATTGTTGATTATGACAATATATGTATCTTTTCACAGGTGTATCCAACCCCTCTCCGAGCTGTTGGTGTAGGTACCTGCAGTGCCATGGCAAGATTAGGGGCAATGGTTACACCATATGTAGCCCAGGTCAGTAACTCAAAGTTAAAGCAAGTAACTCTATCAAATTAACATTTCTTTCCTCAGTAGAGCATAGAATGTGCAATTTCATGCTAGGTGAAGAGTGTGCAAGCACTGTGTTATACTGTGGAAACTATTCTCGTACTTATCTGTCAGCAGTCAGATGTGTTTAAAATATGAGTATGTTAGTTTCTTCTCTTTGATCTTCTAGTATCCACTCTTACTTAATATGTTATATCTAACTAACACAATGAAAGAAATGAGTGAGTGAATGAATGAATGAATATGCAACTTTATTGTGATGTATTGTCCCTTAACTCGGACTATGAATCAACGTAAAACTGCAAACACAGTTATATCAACATAGACCACTTCTACAATGTCATTACTACTGCTGAGCGTAAGTGAATCACTCATAAAAATAATTAGTTTTATGTAGTACAGCATAACTTATACTTTCTGTACAGAAATGAAGTTTATGGAACCTGCAATTATTTCAAAGTGTTTGGAACTGTGACTATTGATGATTCAACCATATCAAGCCCTATGTATCCTTATATTAATGGCAAATACTGTAGAAGTGGAATAATGCCAGTACTAATGATTAAAGGTACTTTGCCATCACTGGTCAGTAATAAATGGCTAGCTGCACAACTTCTCTGCACCTAAGAGTTTTGCCTACTAAACTTGCCCAGAGCTATATATAAATTATGCACATATTAAGCAGTGAAAAATCCAGAATGTAATAACAACAGGGTAGATTGCAATAGTAGCAATCTACCTCATTTCATATTGTTAATCGTGTATTAATGCTTCTTATCTGTGGTTATATAGAAGGCAGTATACTGACTGACTGACTGACTGACCACTCACTCACTCACTCACTCATTGCCAAACCCAAATCACTAAGTATATGAACTTCAAATTGGGAAAAGGTGTAGATCTTATGATGTAGGTGTCATTTAAAAGGGATTTTTTGAAATTATGCTTTTATGGGGACAAAGTAGGGGATGAAGGTTTTTTTCAGAATGTCGCTATTAAGGTAACTAGGAAGCTGGACCTACGAAAATTGGTATTTGATTTCTGGGTCAGAAATAAATAAATATTTGTTTTAGTATTTTTAGAAATTTAACCCCTATCAGGGTGAAATAGTGGATGAAAGTTATTTTAAAAAATAAATCATTGTTAAAGAGCTACTAAAGTATTTTTAAAGCTGTATCTATGAACATTGATATTTGACTTCTTGGTTACAAATAAAAAATATGTTTTGTGTTTTTTTGATTTCAATCCATAAGGGTTGAAGTAGGGGATGAAATGTTTAATGGAAATATTTCATTACAAAAACATTTTTAACACTAAATCTATGAAAATTTGGGTTTGATTCTCAGTTAGAAATGAAAAAGAAAATGTAGTTATTTTTTTTTTTTAATTCAACCTGTAAGGGGGTAAAATAGAACTAGACTGATTTACTGACTCATCATCGCTCAGCTCAAATCGTTAAGGATAGAAACTTGAAATTAGGATTGGGTGTGTATTTTACACTGTAGACATAGGTTAATAAGGGATTGTTAGAAAGTCCACTCCTAAGGATGAGAAATACGGGATGAAAGGCTTTTTGAAAATATAATGCTGTTAATGGAATATTTGAAGCTAGAACTATGAAAATTGAAGTTTGGTTTCTCAGTCAGAAATAAAAAAAATACATGTTTCAGCATTTTTAGAAATTCAACCCCTAATGGGGTAAAATGATGGGTGATTTTTTTTTAACTAAATCGTGTTTAAACATCTACTAAAGCATTTTTAAAGCTATGTCTATGAAGATTGGTATTTGATTTCTCGGCTATAAACATTAAAAAAAAATTCAGTGTTTTTAAAAATTCCATCCCCTGAGGGAATGAAATAGGGAATGAAAAGTTTTATGAAATTACTTCATTATGAAAGCCTTCTCAAAGCTAAATATATGAACAGGGTGTATACGACCCGGGACAACTGGGAAATCTGGGAAAAACCCGGGAGTTTTTTAGAATTCCGGGAATTTTTCATTGTTTTAGTTTTCAGTTAAATTTTTGTAATTTTGACTAGTAAGAACCGATACTCTAATAAAGGATGTTACTGTATCCCGATACTGCAGAATAATACTTCAACAATAAAACAAAAAAAGAGAGAAAAAACGAAAATAACTTAAATTGCAAAGGAAATGCGCCATACACAACAAGGACACACAGTGCTCATGCAAGCGTCTGCCAACAGCAAAATGTGTCAAAGGCTTTATGAAGAGTACGCAATGCTTCATAACAACAAATTGCCTCCGATGAGCGTGAAGTCAAACCTGTTTACATTAGGTCACATTTGAGCAGTAGATTCTCCCGCTTCTGGCTATAGGAATGTGGCTGTTGGCTGTGCAAGCAGTCACAGCAAGCAGCTAGATGCTACCGGGAAAAGGGGGTGCCAAATTCATATTCTTGAGGGGGAAAAAAACTTGTTTCACAAAGCACATAGCATCCAGTGCACGTTTTGTCTATTGATTATTCATATGATTTTGAAACGCTTCCCTGTTGGTTTTTGAACATTTTTGAACATATTTTAAGTTGATTTCTGAATGAATCATAAGCTGATTTTTGAAAGCGTACGTAGTGTACCTGATGTCTCTGTCAGGAGAATCCTCGTCACATCTAGGAATAAACTTTCCACAGACGAAAGGGGGCGGGGCTATACGAGCTGAGCAGAGTTAAGCCGAATGGATGAATGCCATTCGCTGTCTGATTTCGTGGTTGATTGGGTTTGCGAATGATCAGCATTGTTATAATTACTAGTGGAATCCATAGATTCAGACTACCAGAATGGAAGTAAACGACTGACAGGAATGACAGGTGAGGAAGATTACGTATTATTTTCTCGCTGTACTCAAGAAAATGAAATTTTGACAGAAAATTTTTGGCCAGGTCACTACACTAGTAAGGACCAGTTGTACAGTCCCCGGCTAGCAGCCACTTGAGTTCTATTCTGGAAGTAATGCGGAAAACATGTTGTACGAACATGTAATAACGCCTAACCGGAAAACAATCGCGGGATAACTAAACCTGTGATTCTGGCAGGGTTAGTGAAATTAATTGGTGAACAAATTTTGACAATGGCAGGTATAGCTGCAGAATTGGTGATAAGATTGTTAGTTAGAACGAGGAAGGAGAAGAAACGGGGACATCACACAAATTATGAAAGAGTAAGATGATTCCAAATTTATGTAAAATTTCTTAAAACTACTTTTCAATCTCATGCTTGAGAAGCTGGTGCGTATGAATGAAAAGTGAAACTATTTCCTAACATAAAGCTTTTTGCTTGTAGTTGGCCTAATAGGCATTTGATATTGGCACTTCGTGAATTATATTCTGTCGTGTTATAAAAATGGCCATTTGTGCCGAACCAGTCTCGTTTATTTGGTGTGTCTTACAAAATTGCTCCAATATTAGAAAGGCCTGTTTTGTTTTATCTAGCAAACAGTAACAAAATAGACGTAATCAGATCGAGAAACTACACCAGTCTTGGGTATTATTTGTGTTAACAGCTTTTTCAGTATTAGATAATGACATTTCAATTTTTCATGTAGCGAATTGTTTGATGAGCTTTGATGAGGTAATAGATTCTGTCGCAGAAAGGAAAGCATGCCATGTAAAGCTGTAGCAAGATTAGAGAGAAAAAAATGCTAGGAGTTAAGGATTGAGGAAATGTGTACTTCCTTGCGTGGCTCTTTTCTTTATTGGTTTTATGTATCCTATATTTAATTTTATGTCACACAAAACAGCAAGTTATTAGCTAATAGGCAATAAAGAGTGCAAATTTTCTGAAGAGTTCTTGTTCTCCCGATTACAAATAATCCCATCTGCTATTAATTGCAAGATTTTTTTTTTGAAGAGAGACAGGCTGTCAAACTGGCCGACTGAGAGCAGGAGAGGCACCACAGGACAACAGGACATTTCAGTTTCCACTATCCTGAATATAGTTTGATGGCATCTGTTACAAAATAAACACATTTCAATTCCACAGAGCTAAATACAGTGATGTGCGATAGAAGAATGCTTTGTCAAGAGGCATGGCACTGCACTTTGGCACACTTTAAGACCAAATAACATGTCTTACATTTCCTCAAACACACATGTTTTATGTTTCAGACTTTTCAGAAAGATGTGCGCTACAAGATGAACGTATTTTTGAAAATTCGATTTTTTTTGCAAATATTGTAGATCCGAGGCTGATGTGCAGAGCGCTCTGAGTTATAGTGAATAGTCTCCACGTGACCCATGTTTACATTTACCGATTTTGCTGTTTCCCCTTCGTTTACTCTCACGTCAAATGAAAACAAAACAGATAGCTGTGGCCGGGAGCTATCAGGTGAATTGAAATACATTCACATAATTACAGAAGGCTAAAATTTTTCATTAGTTTCAGATTTTATTTTATTTCCACCTTTCTGACTGTCAAGCATTAGTCGCCTTGCAGAACAATGAAGTTATTTTTGTCTGTTTGCTAAAGAAATTTTACTTTTATAACCTTTGCCGCAGAGGTAGTCAATGTATTTGAAACGAAATGTTTAATTCCACATTACTGGCTAGTTTCAACTGTTCACTGCATTTCAAGTGCACGTTTTTATCTTCTAGCTTTTAGCATGTATGGCATTATGACATAATAAAGAACCAAACATGATGTCATACAGTACTGATGCTCCAAGAAAATTTATATCCCGAAAACCATACTGAAAAGCTTAATATCAGGTGGAGTTCTACTTGATTAGGAATCTGGACATATGAATGTGCACTTTAAGTATGCACTTTAAATGTGCACATTGTAGTATGGTTCATGAAATTCCAATGCTCTTGGAGTATCCTCTGTTGTCTTGTTTCTTTTCTGACATAATGTATGACCTATCAATGTTTTACACGTATGTGCATACAGTCTTCCTACGTTGTGGTAGCTGCGCAAGCGCGGTGATGCCTGTTATCTGCGCTCTCTGGCAACTGCTGAAACAAACCTATTTCTAACAGGTCGTGGGAAAATATTGCGAATGGTCATTTGAAAAGTGTTACTTTCAAAGTAAATATTCTTTTACGTAAATTGAACTATGTGTGAGAATGTACCCTGAATTTCTTAAATCACAGAGCGTTTGACTCTCATTTAAAAATCAGCTCTTTGATGATGAGCCATTTAGAAGAATTTCGAACCCTGAAGATCAGACATTGGTCATTATTAAAAATATTACTGGCACATTTGTGTGATTGTTAAAGTGTAACACGTGCAAAAAAGATCAACATTATATGTGAAATCTTAGCTTCTCTTGCAGCTTATTAACCTTAGAGACCAATAATATATGTAAAAGCTTTGCTTTTCTTGTAGCAAAACTATGTATATTAGTTTAAACTGTTAACTTTCCCTGTTTGTGTGTTCGTGCTACGTAACAGTGATGATGCTGTTGGCTGACTATATCACGTATCCTATGCTCTGAATATCCGCTGTCATTGGCTGCTGAGATCACATGACATGAGCTATGACTGGCTTACAGAAACGCATTGCAATCTCCATTTCAGTGATTCGGAAAGTAACATATGGTGTTGTTTGGAGTTCCAATGTATACTTTTGTAATACGAAAATATGCAACGTACATGTTGCTGAACATAAAAAATATTTCCAAAAGTGTCTTTTTCTCTGAGTTTCGTTTTCAAAAGTGCCGGAAAATTCTACGCCCATGTATAAAACCTTGACCATTCAGAGGATTGATAAGGGAAAATATACTGTCACTTAACATGGAAAAAGCATGTTTTCACCCTGGAGAAAGTGTATTTTTAACAGGGAAATCTGGGAAAAATCTGGAAATTTTTCTTCCTTGTCCACGTATACACCCTGATGAAAATTATTTGGCTTCTCTGTTAGAAATAAAAGAAATATGTTTTTCACTGTTTTTGGAAGTATAACCTCCAAGGCAGCGACTAAGGGGATGAAAATTTCTGAGAAAATATTTCATTGTATTAAAAAAAAATTAAAACTAATTCTATAAAAATTTGGATTTCACTTCTAAGTCAGATATAAAGAAATGTGTGTTGTGGAGTGAAAGACCTATGGAAGTTTCACCACAAGAATTCAAAAAGCATGATTAATAAAAACCTTGGACTCCAGATATAAGAATCACTTTTTGGCCTTAATTAATGTGAAAAGTTTAAAGGTCTTGCAGTTATTGAACAACATAAAAATACAGTTAAAGAAAAACAAAAACACAACTTCGCAGACCATACTGTCCATGCGAGTGAAGCAGCGAGCACTAAGCTAGTATACAGTAATTGTACACAATGATTATTTTATATTGTTTGCGACAGTCTACAGCTTTTTCCATAATTTGTGAGAAAAGTTTCTTTTCTTCAAACTAATATTACAGTTTATTTTCTTAGCTTTCTTTCTTTGGACCTATAAAAAATAAAATAGGCAGAGTATTGGGCAGACATGGTATTCAGTCCATTTGCTGACATCTAAGAAAATTAGAGAGATAGTGTGTCCAGTAAAAGACAATCTTGGTCTTTGTTTCCGGAATTTATAAAATTCCTTATGAATGTGGTAGCAGTTACATTGGTCAGTCCGTACAAACAATGTCAGAACACTGCACAGAGCACTGACACAGTGTTAAATCTACATCTACATGATTACTCTGCAATTCACATGTAAGTGCTTGGCAGAAGGTTCATAGAATCCCTTCGAGACTGTTTCTCTTTTGTTTCATCCTTGAATAGCCTGTGAGAAAAACAAATGCATAAATCATTCTATGAAAGCTTCCAATTTCTCTTATTTATCACGATTGTCTTTTCTCCCTATGTAGGTGGGAATTAAAAAACATGGCTTGGCATTTGGAGGAAAAAGTTGGTGACTGTAATTCCGTGAAAAGATCTCTCTGCAATGGAAAAACTCTTAGTTTCAGTGATAGTCACTGGACTTGTGTTCTATATTCATGACACTCTCCTCTATTTCGTGAAAGTATTAAATGAGTTGCCCATCTTTGAAGTTTCTCAGTGTCCTCAAGTCTTTTCTAATTGGTAATAATACCGTACTATGTAAAAATACTCCAGAAGATGTGGACAAGCACAGTGGAGGCAGCTTCTTTAGCAGGTTTTTTGCATCTTTTAACTGGTCTGTCAGTAAAACAGTCTTTGGTTGACCTTCCCTACAATAATTTCTTGTGGATGATTCTAATTTACATTGTTCATAATTGTTGAGTTCGTGCGATGCACAATGAGATTGACAATGAAGTGGGGCTGTAGATTGTGAAGGAGTGACAGGGCAGAGGAAAGGGGGAATGTCGTGTAGGGAGTGTGGACTGTGCAGTAGGTTAGCAGAGATTGAGGCCAGAAAGATTATAGGAGTAAAGGATGTATTGCAAGGATAGCTCCCATCTGTGTAGTTCAGAAAATGTGATGTCGAAGTGAAGGATCTAGGTAGAAAGTGTTATGAAGTAGTCATTGAACTTCAGCGTGTTGTGCTCAGCATGATGTTCTGCCACTGGAAGGTCAACTTAACTCTCAGCCACAGTTTGGTGGACAGCTGATTGGTGGTCATACCTACATAAAGTGCTGTGCAGAAATTGCACCAAAGCCGGTATATGACAAGACTGCTTCCATAGGTGGCTGTACATCTGACAGGAATGGATAAGTCTGCGACAGGACTAGAGTAGGACATTCTGGGGAGACTGAATTGGGCAGGTCTTGCACTTAGGGCTTCTTCAAAGATAGGGCCTTTGCAACAGGGTGTTGGGAGTGGGGGTGGTATAGGACCTAGATGTTGTATAGATTGAGTGAGCAGTGAAATATCATTTCAGGAGTAATAGAAAGTATTGGTGGTAGGATGTCCTCATTTCCAGGCTTGGCAGCAAATAGTTGAAGCTGTGTTGAAGGATGTGGTTCAGTTTTTCCAGCCTGCAGTGATAAATGGATGAATAAGAGGGTGCTCCTTTTCGGCTGGTTCATGTGAATGGTGGGAGGATTAGGTGTGTATGAGGATATGGTGCAGGAAACCTATTTGCCGACTAGTTGTCTTTTTTTTTGGGGGGGGGGGGGGGGGAGTGGGAGGGGAGCTTGGCAAATGCCTGTTGTGAAGTCCTTCAGCATACTGGGCAATGGAATTCTCGGCACTGCAGATACAACATTCACGGCTGGTCAGGCTAAGTGGGAGTGATCTTTTGAAGTCTGTTACTCATGCTTGTTTTATAGATCTCAAATATAAATTTCAGAATAAGAAATATTCCAAGTTGTATGCTATTAACAAAAATGAAGAACGGCAACAACTCAGGCATACGTGGTGCATAGGCAGATGTAATGGGTCTGAGACTGGACTAGCTTTTGAGATACTGTGCTTTTTTTGTGTAAGTACATTAGCTCTCACACCTGATGACACTGGTGGCCAAATGTGCTGCAGGTGGATGCATGTGAGTGAATGTGTGTGTGAAAATGTAAGATCAATTTTCCCTAGAGTTATGAATAAACATGTAAATGCTGTAGTAGCTGGTGTACATTCTCGCCAAGAACTATTTCAGTGTATGGTGTAAGAGTTGACAGTTACGATATTGTGAAACAGTTCCCTGTTCCAGGTAATTCCTGACTTTAGACAGACAGTCACTTCTGCCATTATCGTGAACATTTATTCTTACACTCTTCAGTACGTAACACCATTGGTGATGCATAGTACCTCTATTCAGCATATTTGTTATGTATACAACACCCAGGATAAAATATTTCAGAGGTAAAATAGACCCTTCATTGAGATCTCTGGGCAGGTGCTACTCAGGACGTTGTCATCAAAACATAGTAAATGAGTGACTAAAGCAGTGAATGAGTTTTGCTATTTGGGAAGCAATATGATTGACAGTAAATGAAGTGGAAAGAATATAAATAGCAGATTTGCAGTGGCAAAAAAATCTTTTTCTGGAAAAGAGAAAAATGTTGGTCTATAATGTAGTAAATTTAAGTTTTAGGAAATTTTTCTGGTAGTATTTGTCTTGTGTGTAGCTTTAGATGACAAATAGTATAAACAAGAAGAGAGTAGAAACTTTTCAAAAATGGGTACTACAAAAGAATGCTGAAGATTAGATATGTAGGAACCCTAATAACTCATACAAAGTGATGTCCCCTCTGACATGTACTTCAGTGGTTTGCAGTGAATAGATGTAGATGTATATGTAGATAGGGTACCTAACAAAAAAGTGCTGAATGTAATAGGGGAGATAAGAAATTTATTGTGTAATTTGGTAATGGAGAGAAGTGTGGAGAGGACTACAGTAAGCAGGTTTAAATGTATGTAGATTGGAATAGTTATGCAGAGATGAAGAGACTTATGCAAGTTAGACTAGCATGGAGAGCTGTATCAATCCAGTCTTTGGACTGAAGAAGATAAACATTTTACTTTGGGCATTATGTAATCTGCGTTGTGTCTATTTCTACCAGCAGTAGAAGTTGGTGTTTGAAGGTTCAGACAGTACTTAGGAGAATGTACATATTGCTCTAAGTTTCTGTTGTGCTGTTATATAGGATGTACATACTAAATATATGTATCTGGAGTCAATGAAGCTTTCATGTTATAGTTCACTGTGTCTGGTGTCTATTTTGGGTTCCTTAATCTGAATTTAACGTTAATGTTAACTTTAGATATGTGCTAATTTTAATGGTATAAACTGGTGTTGTTGCCCTTATTTTGTTTATTTGCTTTTAGTTGTATGTCTTTTTTTTTTTTTAGGTCTTGATG
Source organism: Schistocerca cancellata (assembly GCF_023864275.1). Taxonomy (NCBI): domain Eukaryota; kingdom Metazoa; phylum Arthropoda; class Insecta; order Orthoptera; family Acrididae; genus Schistocerca; species Schistocerca cancellata. Next base: position 189,523,031 of record NC_064634.1, read on the forward strand.
CAGGCATCACTGATACTTGCTACAGCAGTGTACGCAGTGGCCGCCATAATGGCAGCCATAGCTTGTTTTCTATTGCCAGTTGAAACTCAAGGAAAGGAGATGAAGGATGCTGTTGCATCCAGACGAAATCCTTCTCCTCGTTGACACTGCATAGTAATTTTAAGTAATTTGTTAGTTATAGAAGTAGACGAAATTACAAGTCTCATCAAAGATCATGTGATACTGGGAATTGGGAGCCCCATAAAAATGTTATATGGGGTGACACAGTAATTATTGTGTTGCTGCTGTAGTGGCCAAGGAAGACCAAAAATGGGAAGCAGTGGATCGTAAACTTGATATTAACATTTCTTTACTATTAAGAGCTTGACAGCATAGTTGAGTAAGCATGAGAAAATTATTATATATTACTTATTGACATGCCTGTTATTGACTAGAGTTCAGAAGTGCTCAAACTGGAATGAGAATTCATTGCAGCTTTTTTTTTAATATGTTCATATTTTGCACATATAGACCAGAAACATTTAACAATTTCATTGATTCATAATGATGCTGTGCCAACAACTTCATATTTACCACATTTCAATATTCTTGAAAAAATTTCTTAAATCATCCATGGAATGTATTAATGGCATCTGTGGCGGCAAAGAAACAAGCGTATCTTCTTTGAGTTCAGATGCAAAAATGACTTTCACAAGATGAGTTCTGAAAGTCAGTTTGCCTGTTAACATGGCTAACAAAGTTAAAACAATCGGCTAACAAAGTTAAAACAATCATAGACTTTGTATTTTGTTAGGTACACATATCAAAGATTGTATGACCTGCCCATGTTCCACAGTTTCAACTGTGAAAGTACATGAATGTAATATACATATTAACCCATCCATGAAGAACTAGATTGGCTGTAACACATCAAAGCCGGCCGGAGTGGCCAAGCGGTTAAAGGCGCTACAGTCTGGAACCGCACAACCGCTACGGTCGCAGGTTCGAATCCTGCCTCGGGCAAGGATGTGTGTGATGTCCTTAGGTTAGTTAGGTTTAAGTAGTTCTAAGTTCTAGGGGACTTATAACCACAGCAGTTGAGTCCCATAGTGCTCAGAGCCATTTGAACCATTTTTTTAACACATCAAAATCATTTTGTGGAAGCCAGAAAGTTGTTGTAATAGATAACAGTTGAATAACAAATGTTTCAAAAAGTATCATTAGATAACCTGTACTGCTGCACCCAAATGTTATTTCACTTCTTATTCTCTGAATTTTAATCATTGTGACATATGGTAGTTGTCCTCCTTGTGTAGTCATGAATTTTTCCAGTATTATGCGTTAGAGTATTACATCATGTACACAACTGAATACTTTACTGATTCAGTAAGTTTAACAAATGTTGTACTGTAATAGGTAATGTTGAAATTGTGTGTACTAGCTGTACAATAACAATACAGAGCTCTTACTTCAGGGTGTGGAGTGAGATGAGTCATTTCTCAAAAAGTGTCTGAAAGAGATTTATTTAATGTTGTGTATAATATATTTTGTGCATGTTGTTTCTCATGTAAATAATTTCAGTGTAAAACAGTTGCATTTATTAGGTGTATCTTACAGTTGTATAACTGCAGCCATTGCTGAAATGGAAAGAAATAAGCTCAAGGGTTTGCCCTGTATGATTGTAGTTTCAGTGAGTTTTGTGTTCTGCCATAAGGGTTATTTCTTTGTGATTTGTGATTCTTGCAGATGCAGCAAGGCTTTGAGACATATTATGAAATGAAATAAAGTAAAACAGTTAGTAGTCACGGTAGTGCCTCTCTCACTCTCTCTCTCTCTCTCTCTAGCCAATCTACATCTATTCAGGATGAGTCAGTGTACTGTGTGGGTGAAGGATGTGTAGAAACTAGTATCGCTTTCTCCTTCATTTATTCCTTTTGCAATGGTCAGGAATTGTGACTGTTGATGCACTTCCATAAAAGGCTGAATTCAATTGTGATCATTATGTGCAGTCTTTCTTTATTTCTTTTAGAACCTTCACTCACAGTCTCTTTAAAACCTTCTGTGATGCAAAAGGTCTTTCCTGTAATGTTCTTTTCCATACCACAATCAGTACATATAGGCAATTCAGATGAGAATTTGATAAGCAACTGACTCCATGGACGAATGATTCTTTGTTAGCCTTCCACTGAATCTCGGCATAATGTCTGATTAGTCCACAACCATATTTATGTGGATGTTTCAGTTTAAATGATTCTAGATGGATACCACCAAGAGATGAAATTTGGAATGGGTCTCAGTGATCGACTGACAGTTTCTGTTTGTTGTATAGTTAAGTGCGATCTAAAAGTACCAAATTGCAAATACAAAAGTAAAGTTTTACAAACAAAAATTACAAATCACAAATTAATCAACAAATTTAATAAATATCACAAAAAATAATGCTTTGACATAGCAGTCCACATTCACAGATCTATTTGAGTATTTGATGTTCTATTTGCAGCTTCTGTCATAGTTTGCGTAACATCACTCCATTTCCCACATTATCTTCTCATAGAGCACTATTGGACAGTGTTCTCTTTGGTTTGCTCTGCTGCTTTGCAGTCACATTCAGGACTATTCATGATTCCCCCATCTATGTTGCGTGGCCCAAGGTCTGATGTGACTTTTTTGTATCCTGTTTAGATGACGTCAAATCTTCCTTGATGGCTTGGAACCTAATATCAGTATGATTGAAAGACTTCCATCTCTCTTTTCGTGCTTCCTCCAGCAGAAAGGATTACACTGCAATGATACATTATCTCCCCTCAGAATATGAGAGACTTCAGATAGGAGCATAGAGAGTTATCCAGTGGGCTGTGGATTGAAAGTACTCTTCACAGTATGAAGCTTTTTGTTTTTCAGTTATTGGCTGATCTCATTTGTGGCATGGAGCCAAGGTGTTGGTGTAGTTTTCAGCATTCTAATTATAATATGTGCTGACTTGTATAGATGAGCATCTATTTTGTTGGAGCTTGACTGGCTATTGCCATGTCATAATTGTAGTATGCTTTCAGTGAGGTCATTACTGAGATATCAGGATTATAAAGTTTAAATAATAGGTGAGCTAGTACTGTGATTTGTGGTATCCAATTTTTTATTTAGAATGACTTTGTTATATGGTGGTTCATACCAGGCTCTTATGTGTTCTCCATGAGCCTGTTAAGCTTTTAGCAAGGCATCACTTTCTTTGACTTCAGTACAATTTCATCTAGCCACAATGCGTCTTCAGCAGCACTCATGTCCATGGTTGCAACAGCACTCATGCCCATATTTGCAACTGATGTTTTTAGGTCTTACTGAACTCCTGATTCAGTGTCCGATTTGAAAGGTATGACTTTTCACAGCAACTCTGTTTAGCTCTAAAGCCAGCTTGTTCATGAGGGACAACATTATCAGTCTGTTTCGGCATTCTAGAAGTAAAGATAACATCTCAATGAATAGTAGAAGCTTTGAGTTATGAACAGCCACACTGAGAGATTGAAAACTTCTCTAGCTTACACAGACATCTGTACGGCTGTGCAAGTTGTTGTTGTTGCTATTGCTGCTGCTATTATTGTCTTCAGTCCAAAGACTGTTGCTTTAATACAGCTTTCCACACTTCCCTATCCTGTGTAAGGCTCTTCATCTCTCTGAAACTGTTGCAGCATACATCCATTTGAACCTGCTTACTACATTAAAGTCTTGGTCTCCCCCTACAGTTTTTGCTTCTACACCTCCATCCATCATCTATTTAACAATTTCTTGGTGTTAGCCTCGTCGTATGATCGCTGCCTTGATTCCTCAGGATGTGTGAATTGATTCCATACAAGAATGCACAACCGATAAATACTTTCATAAAAATCTTTCTAATACTAAAGATTAAATTTAGTCCAGCAATATTAATTCTCTCTTCCAGGAAAACTTTTCCTGCTGTTGCCTGTCTACAATTTATAATCTCTTTACTCCTGGCATAATTAGTTACTTTGATAAGCGAATAGCAAATCTCATCTACTACTATATCTGATTTTGACTGCACTCCATTTACAGCTATAATGAATATTGGATATGTGGTCTTATATTCAGTAAGCATATATTTTAAATGCAGCATAACAATCTGGAACTGTGTCGGAAGTTGCAGCAAGACAAGAAATGAGGAATCAGCAAGGCTCCCCCACCTGAAACCAATTGGATCTTAAGACAAAAAGAATAAGATTGATTTTGCATGGACAGTGCTTGTGGGATGTATGTTGATTCTTGGAGGTGTTCTCTTACAGAGTGATGGACATGTCATGTTTTGTAATCCTGCGACAAACTGCTGTCGGTGATGTATCTGTGTGACACTGTGAAACCATCTTTCCTTCTTTAAACTATGCCTTCTACTAATCATGCAGGATGCTCTTTTAATTCAGATATTTGTGACAGGCTGCTGCTAGAAGAGTGCTCATTTGTTTTGCTTAATGTGTACAGAACCTAACAGGTACTCCATGAAGCCCAATAATCTCTTCACGAAGACTTGCCTATCTGAAATTTCTATATTCCTGTGACAGTCAAAACAAGAAACTGTACTCAGTAAAGCAGTTTAGCATTTTGCTCTTTAATTTATCACAGCCAGTGTTATCAATAAAGTAGAGGAATATAATGTGACTGGCTCTACATAAGGCAAAAACTTCTATTGTTCAATTTAATATATTTTTCAGAATGTAAATGCATTTGTGTAAAATAGTTAGAACTGCACACAAATACTAGAAGGTGAGCTTATGATACTGTAAGGACTGATTTATCTGTTTTAATATTGTGATAAGATTTAGACATTTGTAATACTGGTATCCATTAATTTACGTAGTCTTAGACTGCCTATGTGAAACAGAGAAGGGTATGGACACATTGGTCATACCTGTTTAGTATTTCGGCTATATATTATCTTTTGGGAAATTTGTTAAATTTTACATATTTCCTGATTACTGTACTTGGTTACTGCTGCATGTGGAGTAAAAAGTTGTGCACGGGACTTAAAATTTGCAGCATTCCAAAGAGAAAGAAGTTATTTGTGTACTAAGCTGTGTTGTATACTACAGGGTATATGCCCCTGTTCTTCATAAGTTACCATTGAAATTATTGTGTGTGTGTGCATTATTTGTCATGTTAACATGTTATATTGGGGAAGCTTTTTAATTAAAATATGCGGTATCAGAAAATTTTATACCTGCCATGGACTGTTATGTACTAAATCGTAAAAAAAATTCCATTAATCTTATAATAATAGTTCTACAGTTGTTCATTAAATAAGTAAAAGAGTTTGTAAGAATATGTTAAGAGAGTTGATTGATATGAGAACTGGAAGTACAGTATTAATCATTAATCGTCATTTTCGCAGCAGCTACAAATCTGCATTGTTTTATAATATCTGATGAGTATTTAACTGAATAATCAGGTATTGCTGTTGCTACAACTTATTTTTAAAATTTATAATACACACTGTGCAGAAGACTTACATGTTGACCAAAGAGTATATTTAAGGGATGGTTTATTTTTGTGTAACATGAGTAACATTTTTAAGCCACAGACAAAAAGCTGTAGGCTATAAAATGGATCTTTCATATCGCTGCAGTACCGTATTTACTCAAATCTAAGCCGCACTTTTTTTCCGGTTTTTGTAATCCAAGAAACCGCCTGCGGCTTAGAATCGAGTGCAAAGCAAGCGGAAGTTCTGAAAAATGTTAGTAGGTGCCGCCACAACTAACTTCTGCCGTCGAATATATGTAGCGCTACACATGCATGCTTTGGCATGCTTTGTAGGCACAAAGATAAATACTGGCGCCAAAACCTCCGCGTCAGTAAATAAATTAAAAAAAAAAAAGGTGGAAGACGAGCTTTTTTTTCTCCGCCCCGAGTTTAGACCACTGCATTTTCATACATTATCCAACGAAGTAAATACAAATTCCGTATTGTTCATCTCCGAATGTTGTAGAATTTCAATGTACTACGAAAATCCGACTGGCAAGACTGGGATGTTTTTCAATATGGGCAACTCTACGTTCTGAATTTTTTCCTAACTGTGAGAAGAGATGGTTGGTAATGGTAACCTGATGAAATGTGAATCACAAGCAGTATTCTCTTCACCATTCACCATAAGAATAATACGAATATAAACATTTTGCCATGTATTCTTCCGTGTTTGTTGCTATCTCATTTAAATCCTGTCTGCCTAATAAACTACGAAACTACAGTGAGACAACAGCAAACGCGGAAGAATATACTTATCGTGTCATGTTGATATTCATATTATTCTTATGCCTAATAGTGATACAGTCAGAAATGAAGTACGGCAACTGACTAGATTTTTAAATCTAAGATGACTCTAATTTCTGTGCAGAATTTGATGTACTAAAGAAGCGGCCGCAAAGATTTTCAAACGGAGAAAAATTTTCGCCTAACTCTCGTTCAGAACGTGTTCTATCATACGCAGCCTATTATTTGGTTCTTGTTGATCATTCTCAAAGAAAGCAGCAGTGTAAGTAACAACTTGACATTGCTTCGCTAATGAGACGATTCGCCTCTTTTTAGTTGTAAGCGGCGCTAGCGTGCACAAAAGCAAGCCATGCCGCGAGCGGCGACAGGCCGTAAACACGCACTATCAGAATGCGACAAACAATGCATGACACAATACAGTGATGCATTTTCAACTTAGAGTGACGTAAACACCTATAACAGAGAAAACGACACTTATCAGATATAAGCAAAATAGGCAATCAATTCAAACCAGACGAAGCACGTGAAAAAGGAAGGGTACCCGTATAAATACGGACGGAGCGCCTGACGCATAGCAGTGGCTACCTGGTAAAGCTTAACTGCTAAGCTTACGACTCGAACCAAATTACTGTAGCTGTATCGTCATTCATTCGACCTAAATTGTATCTCATATTACAATCGATCAACTTTGTTTCGATTTGGAGGTGCGGCCTAAAAATTTTCTCTCCCATTGAATTTCGAGTCTCAGATTTCCGGTGCGGCTTAGATTCGGGAAATTTTTTTTTCATGATTTCGAGTCTCATTTTTCTGGTGCGGCTTAGATTCGAGTGCGGCTTAGATTCGAGTAAATACAGTATATGTTCTATTGTGAAACTTCCTGGCAGACTAAACCTGTCAGCTATATAGGAGCTCAGACATGGAATCCTGCCTTATCAATTGAGTGATCCAAGTAGGACTCTCAAACTATTTTCACAGGTTTAATTATGCCAGTTGTTGAGTTTGTTCATTTACTGTTCACAGTGATAAATTTTGTGTTATTGATGGTCTCATTCATGTATATGGTTTGCAAGGCTGCCATAACCAGAGAGATATTGCTGGAAACTTTGATTCATCTGCCACTGCTACCAATTTGGAGGAGGATTCTAAAACTCTTTCTAATCAGCAATAAATTTCCACTCAGCAGTAAAATCGGTGGAAGAAAACTCCCATTATGCATGTGTACTGGCCACCTTAAAGTACAAAATATGAAATTCATATCTGGAAAAGGATGGATTCCTTCTCAGTGTAAAGATGACCTGTTAAGTTGTAGACGGGCACAACAAAAAGACCGTTGCACATTACAGCTTTCAGTCAAAGCCAATTTGGTGATGCTGGTGGTAAGTGTAAAGTGTGTGTGTGTGTGTGTGTGTGTGTGTGTGTGTGTGTGTGTGTGTGTGTGTGTGTCTGTCTGTCTGTCTGTGTATTTTCTGTGCTGAAGAAGGCTTTGGCCAAAAACCATAATGAGTAACAGTCTCTTTGTTGTGCCTGTCTACAATTGAGAAGGTCACTTTGTGGTGAATAACAATCTGTTCTTTTCCTAATATTGTTGGTATTCCAACCTGGAGTTCCCATTATTGTCACTGACTGTAAGCTTCCATATATTCAACACATCCACATAATATTACTTAATCTGTCATGTGCTTGTACTACTCTGATTGTAAATGGTTGTTTATATTTGCTTAACCTGCAAATTGCAATAACTGTGGTATCCCTTATTGGTAGCAGTGCTCACCTGTGAAATGGTACACAATGAAAACATGTTTTATATCAAACAAGTTATGCTGAGGGATTTTTTTTTTTTACCAATGTTGAAACATTTTTGTGCATTTAAAACAGTCAGCAGCATATCTTTCTGCACCCCTGAGAGGAAAGAGTGTTAGTCCAGTAAGATGTCGGGGTTCCATGTTTGATTTCTGGCTGGGTTGGGGATTTTCTCTGCTCGGGGACTGCGTGTTTGTGTTGTCCTTACCATTCCATCATCGTTCGTGAAAGTGGCTAGATTGGACAGTGTACATACTGAATTTGTACAGGCGCTGATGACCGCACAGTTGAGTGCCCCACAAATGAATCATCATCATTATCATTATTATTATCCAGTAAGATGTGCAGGAGAGATTCTGTTAGGTTTGGAAATAATGAGAGGAAACATAGGTTCTGGCTTTGCATCCCAGTCCAGAAAGAAATTGTAAACTGCCAGGAAGTTTCAATTTGTAGGTATCTTATTTATAGATTATTGGTTTCTTTGTTTACAGGGAGAAGTGAAATTTGATTTTTTTTTTTTTTTTTTTTTGGGGGGGGGGGAGGGGGAGGGGGGGGGCGCGGGATGGGATGGGATAGGTATTATATAAAGGTGGGTGGGAGAAAGTTTGAGACATTTTATCCATAACTGTCTTCATGGGTTTACTAATGGGTGCCTATGTATATTCCCTTTTCCCCTCCTCATCTGGATTTTGTATTTATGAATTGTTCCTCCACCTGAGTTGTGTCCCTGCTGTATGTCCTTACATGTATGCAATTGGTAGCTCTCACCTATAACTCATGCTTTCGGACAAAGCCAGAAGCAAGAATTTTGGTTATTTTTTGTAATTTGCTTTATAAAAAAATCGCCATTTCATTTGCAAACAGAACTACAATCTTTTAACACAGTTGTTTAAATCTTCATGTCTGCTAAATTACGGTGGAAGCTGCTAATTCCAAAAACTGTATATAATAGAAATGTTCCTTTAATGTTGTTGCTTATTTTGATATTATGTCTTTGTATAGTAATAGCACTTAGTTTTCTTTATAATAATATTTATTTAAGAATATTAAACCTTAAAATGATAGAGTACAAAAAAGCTTCTCTTCCATTTGTAGCTTTAACAGGACATTAGTCCTTCTTTAGAAAATAAAAGGTTTGTTGTACATTGGCTTTTTAATAAAAATATTTTTCAGACTGTTTAATTGTGTTTTTTTTTTTTTTTTATAACAATGCTCTTAACCCCACTTCAGTCTCTGCAAGAAGTTCATAACAGTATGTACAATGTGCAGAATGTGATGCTTTGCTTATAGATCTTGTTATGCAGTACTGGAAAAAACTGTATATGTCTTGTAAATAGTTAATCCTGGGTTTGTAATGATATTTCCAATCTGAATCTGCAACAGCCCAAATTTTGAAAAACTGAAATAATTGTACATTCCATGCAGCTGCACCACTTGATATACAGTTATTTTGTACAGTCTTTTTATAACTGGTAGTACAGTGTACAGAATTATCTTTGAGAGAAAAAAGTACACATTGTTTATGTGTTTTAAACTTCTTTTTTTAACATGATAGAGGGAAATCTTGCTTTGAATAGATAACTGCATCCTCTCCAAAAAGTCTGATTTTACTATTAATATTGTCTTCAAGATCATTAATATGCAATATGAACAGCAACAGCCCCAAACACACTGCCCTGGGGCACACCAGAAGTTACTTCTACACCTGACAATGACTCTCCATTCAAGACAACATGCTGTGTCCTCCCTATCAAAAACTCCTCAATCCAGTCACAAATCTCATTTGATACCCCATATGATCGTACTTTTGACAATAAGCATAGGTGCTGTACAGAGTCAAATGCTTTTCGGAAATTAAGAAATACTGCATCTACCTGGTTGCCTTGATCTAAAGCTTTCAGTATGTTATGCAAGAAAAGTGGGAGTTGGGTTTCACATGAACGATTTTTTCGAAATTGATGCAGGTTGGCATTGAGGAAGTCATTCTGTTCAAAATACCTCATTATGTCTGAGCTCAGAATGTGTTCTAAGATTCTGCAACGCTTCAATGTCAAGGATATTGAACAGTAGTTTTGTGGATCACTTCTACAACTCTTCTTGTAGACATGAGAGACCTTTTTCCAAGAATTGGTCATGGCTTTTTGTTTGGGGGATCTACGATACATTATAGTTAGAAGAGGGGCTATCTCAGTTGTAAATTCAGTATAGAGTCTGACAGGGCTTGGAGATTTGTTCAATTTTAACTATTTCAGATGTTCCTCAACACTAGAAAACTATTGAATTCATCTTTTCAGTTGTATGAGGATTAAATTGAGCAATTCTCCTGGGTTTTCCTTTGTAAAGGTACATTTGAAAATGGAGTTATACATTTCAGCTTTTCCTTGATACGCTCAATGCCAGGTCCTGTCTCATTCACAAGGGGCTGGATAATGACTTCGGTGCCACTAACAACCTTTACATATGACCAAAGTTTCTTTGAGTTCTGTGAAACGTCACTTGACAATATTCTCCTTTAGTAGTCATTGAAGGCATCACACTTTGCTCTCTTGACAGCCAAATGTTTCATTCAGTATCTCTCTCCATCTATAGTTCTACACTTTGTTTTACATCTATTATGCATTCATCTCTGTTTCTTTACAGTGACTGTAGACCACAGAGGTTCCCTAAGATTATGAACTGTTCTACTGGATACATATCTATCCAGTATATTGTCAACCATTCTTTTAAATTTGAGCCAGAGCTCCTCTACATGCATCAGACCTGTGTGGAAAGTTTCAAGTTCCTCAATGAGATGCGACAGAACTGAGTTTACGGAACATATAATCTTTCTGCTTGTTTTAGTTGTCGTTTGTACTTTGGTAATCATTGTTGCCACAACCACATCATGCTCACTGATACTAGTTTCGATGTGGACATGTTCAAAGAGGTCAGGTCTATTTGTTGCCATTAAATCCAATGTATTTCCATCATGAGTGGGGTTCCTATCTATCTGTTCTAGGTAGTTTTCAGAGAAGGCATTTAGTAAAGTTTCACAGAATGTCTTATCATGCTTACCACTAACAAAGCTGTAATTTTCCCAATTAATTGTTGGATGATAAAATTCTCCTCCGATGATTACAGTATGATTGGGGAACTTACGTACGAGTGAACTGAGGTTTGCTCTAAAGTTTTCGGTTACATCATGAGATGAGTCTGGTGGATGATAGAAGGATCCAAACATTTTAGGTTCACCCCTGATATTGAGTCTTGCCAAAACTATCTCACATGCATCTTCAATTTCTACCTCGGTGGATTCGAGTTCCTTGTCTACTACGACAAATACACCACCACCATTTCCCATTTGCCTATTGTTTCGATATATGCTTAAATTTCCCCCCAAAATCTCACTGCTATCAACTTCAGGTTTCAGCCAGCATTCCGCAGGTGTACAGGAAAATACATACAAGGCACTATAGTTAGTGAGAGCATTGTTCAATTTTGGAGTCCCCACGAAGTAGTTTGACAACAGGCATGAAACGAATTTAGAAATATGCTGCTAGGATTGTAACAGATTTGTATAGTGTATACAAAAGTATAACAGATATGCTCAAGGAACTTAAATCAGAATCTCTGGAAGAAATGTGCCATGGTTCTTGTCAAACCCTGCTACATAAATCTGGTGAACCTATAACTGCGACCATTCTGCAGCCACCATCATACATTCAAACAGGAATCATTAGAATATGACACTTTAGGTTTCAGTATGCGAATGGGACAGCACAGAAAATTAATAGTATGGGCACCAGGTACCTTCCTCATGCTCTGTACAGCAGTCTGAAGTATACGTCTAGACTGAGATGCAGAAACAATTTTTGCCTCTCTGTTCTTCAGAAAAACACGTGTTTTTAATGAGGCTGGTTCCTTTCATAGTATACAGCGAATGTGTCTAGGCCAGTCTAAGTTTCTGCTGTCCCAATTGTTTGCTTTATGCAATGGTAACTGAGTTGTCTGCACAGATAAAACTTTAGGTCCCTTCAGGAAGAGGGTGATCATTTATACATAATGTTAAACATGGTGCTAACACAACTGCTGAAGGCAAGCCATTTCTATGTTTCCTCTTTCTGCTTATCTGGCCTTGGAATTCTACAAAATGACCTTTATCAGAATGTTTGTACTGTTCTTTTTAGCGAGGCAGCTGTTTCAGGTGTTAATCTTCATAGGTAGTCTGTTTTGCATCCTCCTGAAGTACTGATCTTAAGCAGTATCAGAGTGTCTATGTCACCTATGTTTGTTAGGGTTTGGAGGAACTGCACTAATATTTTCATCCAGCATAGAAGAAACTTTTTTTCCAACCAATCTTTTTTAAGTTGTAGTTCCTTTATAAACAAACAAAATGGGCCTTATATCTGGTACATTACTGAGCCATGTTGACTTTCTAACACAGGTGTAAACATAGGGTAAGCACTGCTACACTATGTCTTCACTTGCAACGAGGAAATCAGGGTTATAACCTCAATAACTTTTCTACCATCATCTGCTGTTGCACATAAGGGAGATGTTTTGGGTTTCAGCCCAATGACAGCAGAGCTTAACTGTTGCCATCCCTAGTACAGCTCCACATGGTTCTACGGCAGTCAAAATTGGCCCTCACAATCTGTAGGTGGAGTTAAGCTGAATTCTTCATGTGGAGGTTTATACACAGATAAACAGTGCTGATATGATCTCAGTGTCATTTGTTTTGGTGTAATAGATACTTCTGTACTGCCCACCTAGCCTTTCAGCTATCAGCACCATTTCTGAATGATTTTGCAGGCCATCTCCGTCTGTTTCTTTAATGCACAAAAGAGCACATTTGTTGTCTCACATATATTATGTGGCAGTTGTTCTTTGGCTGCTGACATTACTTATTGATGTAGCACATATGGTAGGCTATAAAGAGGACTGTTTTTTGAATTAATTTTCCATTAGTGCTATTGGAGTGGAAATATTGGCCAGTAACTAATTGTTCCCAGAGTATCGCAATTTTAGCTCTCTTCAGGGAGGCTCCTTTCCTGTTTGCAAGTTTACAGGCACTCTCTGAAGTTCAAGACTTTGATTGTAGTACCAGTTATCTATCACCTAATTTCCACACCTGTTCACTGCTCATTGTCTATTTGATGTGATGAATTATTGGCTTTCACAATGTCTCTTTGGAGAGGATGCAGTTATCTATAATGAAGTACTATATGAAAGAAGCTGCATAAATATTCAGTCTGATCTTGATAAGGAGATTAGCAACTTGCTTCAAATGTTCAGAAATGTACAACTGTGCGCTTCACAAAATGAAAAAATGTAGTATTCTATGACTATAACACTATATCAATGAGTCAGTTTTGGAATTGGCCAACGCATACAAATACCTGGGTGTTAACACTTTATAGGTATATGGAATGGAATTATCACACAGGCTAAGTCATGGGTAAAGCAGGTGATAGACGTCTGTTTATTGGTAGAATACTGGGAGATTGCTCACAAATCACTTGTGCCACTCATTCTAGAATATTGCTAAAGTGTGTGGACCTGTACTAAATAGGACAGGCAGGGGATATTTAAAGTATATAGAGAAGGGCAGCACAAGTGGTCACAGGTCTGTTTGATCCATGAGAGTGTGTCACAGAGATATTGAAGGAACTGATCTGGAAGGCTCTTGAAGATAAGACGCAAGCTGTCTTGAGAAAGTCTACTAATAAAGTTTCAAGAACCACCTTTAAGTGATTACTCTAGGAATATACTACAACCCCCTACATATCACTCGCATAGGGATTGTGAGAATAAGATTAGAATAATTACTGCACATGCCGAGACATTCTTTCTGTGCTCCATACATGAGTGGAACAGGAAGCAATCGTAATAACTGGTACAATGGAACATATCCTTTGCCATGCACCTCATGGTGGTTTGCGGAGTGTAGATGTGGATATAGACATAGATTTCCCAGAACCCTTCCAACAGATTTAAGTCTTCCATTCACCTTCCCTAACACAGATTTTGCATTGTTATTCCTTAGTATTACACATAATAACTTATATGAGCTGATGTGCTCATGAAGTTAACCATTAATACTGTAATCAGATACTATCATATTGTTAAGGGCATATCTTACATTTATCGTAATTTGAAGAAGGCCGTTATTCATTACACCAATGGACACTATGTTAAAATCTTTTTGCATTTCCTTAAGTCATCTCCTGAGATAGGAAAACACCGAATCACTGAGCATTACATTGCTTAGAGGCCATGTTGGACTGCACCTAAATTTTTAAACAACTGTTTAAAATGCATATACATCTTAGCTAACTACAAAATATTAAAAAAATTACAAAATTTGTAATTTTTTTAATATTCAACAATATATTCAATAAAATTAGCACCAACTGCATAAAAGAAGTTTGGAGTTTTAACAGGTAAAGAAACAAGCTGAATTCAGGAGTCAGAATGTTGCTATTACAAAGCCACAGCCATAGCCTAACATTGTCTAACTAGACTTATAAGCTTCTAAATGTATGTATTTATAATTTTTTTTTGTCTTGTACTGTAACACGACAATGTATCCAGTTGTTGTTGTTGTTGTTGTTGTGGTCTTCAGTCCTGAGACTGGTTTGATGCAGCTCTCCATGCTACTCTATCCTGTGCAAGCTTCTTCATCTCCCAGTACCTACTGCAACCTACATCCTTCTGAATCTGCTTAGTGTATTCATCTCTTGGTCTCCCCCTATGATTTTTACCCTCCAATACTAAATTGGTGATCCCTTGATGCCTCAGAACATGTCCTACCAACCGATCCCTTCTTCTGGTCAAGTTGTGCCACAAACTTCTCTTCTCCCCAATCCTGTTCAATACTTCCTCATTAGTTATGTGATCTACCCATCTAATCTTCAGCATTCGTCAGCAGTACCCTCATGAAAGTGATCCACAAATCAGTAAAATGACTATTACGAGTGCATAGAGCACAATGGAACATTAGCAAGCTGTGAACAATATTATTTATCACATTTTATGAGATTCAAAGCGTTTGAGAAAGCTCTTTATTCTGTTCCAATCAAATCTGTGTTGGTAATCGTTGATAAACAAGAAACTGATTCTTACTATTATACGTTTATAAATACAATACTAGGAGAAATTGAGTGACAGACAGAAACATTTAGAAATTAAGTCTTCTTTTAAGTGTGCCTGCCTGCAGCTCGCACCACCTCTATGTGGTGAGCAGGAATCTGTCCTAATTAATATTTTTATCCTATCCCAGCTTTTCCAGGGTTTGATATTAGGAGAAAAGGTTTACACTATCCATCACTCAGCCCTAGTATGGCACAGAAAGGAGTGAGGTATTCAGCCATAAAAATTGTTGAATGATTGACCACAGAACATGCCAGTAACTTAGTAATGTATAAGCCAATGTTAAAGCTTCCATTACATGTCATCAGAATGATGAAAAATCCAAAATTAAATTATTAAAATTGAAGGAAGAGTCTGTCACGATGATTTGATGTCATCACAACCTTCTCATCATCGTAGAAGGCATTTTCAGATCCTCAAACTCAAAACACGAAGAATACTTATTGCCAGTTTTAACTTTTAACAGTGAGACTTTAATTATTAAAGCAAAAATCCATAGAAAAAAATAAGGTTTCTTGGCAAAGAACAGAGAGATGCATGTTGCAAATAAGCAGGAAACAAACAAGTGAATCAGGAGGGAGATTATATATCTACATATGTACTTTGCAAAGCACTGTGCCAGAGGGTCATTAGCATTGTATCACATGTTTGCATTTTCTCCATTACAATTGCATACGTAGAGTGGTATGAATGCCTCCCTTAAACACCTCAGCATGTGCTGTTGTGATTAGTCTAATCTTGTCTTTGCAGTACCTACAGGAGTGATATATAGGGGAATATAACATATCAAGATTCACTGGTCAATACTGGTACTTTAAACATTCTATACAGCAGTGGAATTTTGAAACATTCTATACAGCAGTGGAAGACATAATACAAATATTTTCAACAAAATTGTGGTTAATGCTCAAGTGACTTCTGTCTATGTCATACTGTATGAAGACAGGTGCTTTGCAAGAGCCCATGTCATGAAAAAACTTAAGTTCAAAGATAGTCCTAGGAGGGACCAATGTGAATGCAAGCTTTCTGATAAAAGGAGCTTCATGCAGCAATACCAATATAGGCACTTCAAGCATTATCGTATGTTTTGTCTGTTTAATAAATATTATTGGAAAGTGACAATGGTATTGGTACCACTTCTGTTGTAAACACCAGTTGGAGTAGTTGAGGGGGAGAGAAAGTAAAAGAGAACGTGGGACCCCCCCCCCCCCCCCCACCCTTTTTTATTTAAGGAAATAGCAGTCATCTCAAGGAAATGACCATAATTACTGAAAGTAAAGGTTCCAATAGCAAAAGCTTGAAACAATTAACTGCAGGGGAAAAAATGTTACTTAGGCTTCACTGAAGAGGAGAGAGAGCAAGAGAGAGAGAGAGAGAGAGAGAGAGAGAGAGACAGTAACATCGATGGACATTAATGGGAAAGGTTAAGGCAACATAATCAAACTCACAGTCAAAGGCAATCGTTTATAATATATTTCTCCCTAAAGTGCTCGCCTGTTTTCAAAGCATGTAAAACAATTGTTCTAGAATCAATGAGTTTAATTTTCAAGAAAGTGAGAGTTATTGTGAAAAATATGACTCGTAGTGATGTGTTTGACACCAGAGTAGATATAATCTTCATCTTATTCCTGATAGCTGCAAAAACTTGCATGCTCCCTGCTTATGGCAGCTGCTCCTCCAGATCATACTATCAAACAACATACTTCAGTCCTGACTTATCAATTTCTAATATATATCACGTGTACTAGGATTACTTCAAAGTGTAACATCCAATACTAGCAATGTGGCACTGTCTTGCAAGATTTTTGTGGTATAATTTGAGATACCATTTAAAAACCAAAGGATGATCCATTTTTCAAATGTAATTAGTATGAACTAAAGGCAAAACAAACAACCAATAAAAACTTGAATCTGTTCAGAATCCTCTTGCCAAGGAAAGGCATACTTACTGAAGAGTAATCACAACTCAGATTTTCTAATCTCTTATTTTATCTGTAGAAATTTATGCTTTCCCCTCATTTAATGAGAGGTTTTGCATTTTACATGTGACAGATATGACCTCTTAATATGACTAAATGTGAAACAATCACAGTGTGCCTGGAGTCATCCAGTTGACTTTGGCCCTATGGTGACTTCAAGGTCACTATTAATGCACAGGTAGTCTTAGACACATTCATGTCTGGCATATCAGTCTCGGTCAGCACATTTTAGACAGTACCCTTGTCAGACTCAGCCATTGTGTACTGCCATTGTCTACATCTTCATGGTTTGCACCAAAGATTGACTCATGGCATGCCACTGGAACCAGTTTCATTCTTTGTTGGCCCTGGCTACACTGGGGGTTGAGCAGGCCTAGTTGTGCCGACCTACCGTGGCGGTTGTAACTTCGTCAGCACGGACGACAGATTTGCCTCCTGTGCACTGAACAGGTGCTGCCATCAGCAGGGTCAGAAACGGAGCCTCCATCGCCAGTGCCCTTCCTCTTCAGTCCGCTGTTATCAGTGTCTGTGTTGGTACCCCTCATAGTGGACTCCAATGTCCAGTGGTTCCTGACCCTCTGCCACCAGTCGTGCCCACCAGTTGCACCAGAGTCCTCAGGCGGTGGTGGTGTCCTCATTGCACTCACTTTTGTCGTTACACGCTGGCCCGAGTGGTCAGGAACTTCTTGTGCTTTGGGGTTATGCCCCCAGCATAATTACAGATGTCTCTTCAGCCACAGCGCGATGGATGGCAATGCCTGTTCTTTCCTCAGCTGCAAAGAAGGAGCTTAGTAACCTGATGGTTACCACTGCTCACAGCAGACATATGTCAGGCCACTACAGCAAGCATAGTGCATACTGAAGTCCATATGGCATGCCCATAACTGCCCAAGGTGGCCGCTAGGGGCAGCCCATTCAATTACCAGCATCACCAGGTCCATCGTGCATGCACAGCATCACACCAGGTACACATGACACGGATAGCGTCTTTATAATGGCATACGTGGGCCTCCGGGCCCTTAGTGTGTTCGAAACATGTAAACTACTTTCACTGTATTCTTGCTGATGTCACTCCATGACCTGATAAATTGTGTTCTTAGTTAGAACACATAGTGTACGGTTTTTGCCATTTTCATGACATGTAGAAGAGATACTATTTCAGAACTCTGTAAAATAATGTCCGCTGTGAAAGAGATTGGTTCTTGACATCATTCCTATCATGTATTTTTAGAAAGAGGTATAATCACTGCATATTGTAATCTCTCTGCAAAAAGTCAGAAGTTAGCAATTTTTTAGACGTATTTCCTGAGCTTAACATGTTTTATCCCATAGGTACAGGTATGCCAATACTTTTATAGCTCCACATGTACTAAAATTATGCATTATAAGTTAAAATACCTGCTGTCTATAACAGCTTTCGCTCATTCAGTCTCCATACCGTTGTTGTAAATGTAGAAATTGATGGTAGCCGTGTAGTCAGCAAAAGTGACTATGTTGATTTGGATTGTGTTGCAAAATAATACCGGATATTGCATTTATGTCTAAAATATTCTCTGCACACCAAGACTCTATCTTCCATCAGTTGTTTATGGTGTTTTACCTGCACTGATGTACTCAGAAAAGGAAATTATTTATTTTTTATTTTTTGTGGGGTGATGGGACATCTTGACTGAGGGGAGATAAAAAAATAAAAAAAAACATAATTATCTTTCAAATCATGTAAACTTTTCTGTACAACAAAACAAATATAAAAATCATCAACAACATATACATTACAAAAATATACAGTACACTCCAAATTGATTTCCTTAATGACTATTAATCATTGGTAGACAGCAGTATGTGGTTGCACTATGAAGTGATAATGTGAGCCAGATTTCCAGAATGTCAACAGCAGCTTGTAACATTCTGCAATGTTTAATCAGGGTTGCCACAAGTTTCCCTAAGGGAAATTCCCTGATATTTTACTGATTTCCAAATGAGTTTTAGCACTTTTCCCTGACAAATTTTGAGTCTCAATGAATTGTTTCTAGATGGAGAAAGGCCAAATGGCATATATGTTTCTTAAAACCACTGATGTTATTTTATTTCAAAAAACAAAACACATTTGGTGACAAAAATATGCATTCCATTGGAGTCACAAGATAGATTTAATATACCTTCACTGATTTCAGAAATAACCTCAGAAAGAAGTAGTCCTCTTGAAAGAAGTGTACAAGGTGGGGTAAAGTTTTGAAAACCAACACTATCGCCAATAAGATGTTGGTTCTACTATGTTTGTTATTGTTGGTTATTACCCACTGTGTCATATTTTACAGATATTGTGTGATTTTTCTTTCAAGAAATACATGAGTATATAGCTTACAAAATGCCAGCAACTGCCACAATTTTCTTCTTATCATCCGTACTTTCTAATATATAAACTACTTCTGAAGTGCCAAAATGTACTAGAATAAGTAAAATTTCTATAAAACACTGCACGATACAATGTATTTGTGAGACAGTTGCATTTTCTGAAATACATCGCCCATGGCGTCTGGTGTGCCAAGGAGCACCGCAGTCCTGGATCCACAGATAAATCACGAAAATCGGCCACATTATGTCACACACAAACAGACCTGGCCTACAGGCAGATTGGTGAGACTAAATTCAATGGGCACAGACTGTACATTAGTGGAAAACAATAGGCTTCAGATTGGCAGGCCCGATCTGTTAGGTACCCACAGAAATGGCCTGTGATTTTGACCCATCATGGAATTCCACTGATGTGGCCAGCTATTCACATTCACAGACACCATGTTGATGAAATGAGACCATGGAGATCAATCCATGAAACAGATACCTTGCGTGAATACTCCGAGAATGAATACTAATGAGGATAGGTAGCAACTCACTGTAAAGATGATCGCTGAGCTGCAGACAGGCATGTAGAAAAGGTAATCACACTCTCACAACAAAATTTTTGGCCATTGCCTTTGTCAGAAAACAAGAGCGTGCGCGCTCGCACACACACACACACACACACACACACACACACACACACAAAAAATCACTCAGACACAACTCATGCACACGTGACCACTGTCTCCGGCCACTCTAGTTGGCAGCTGCTAGGCGAATGACAAAAAGTGGTGGCAGCACTGACTGCAAGCTAAGGGGAGTGGTAAAAAGGGGAGAAGCAGTAAGAATGAGGGAGTAGGGAAGTGGCACATGTACTCAGCCGCACCCAGCCAATGACAGTACATGACATCTTGGTAAACAAATCATTTCATCTACTCAGACAGAAACAAGATTTTTCCAGTGTTTTTTTTTCATATTCCCCTAATATTTCCATGATTTCTCTAATATATCATAAATTTCCTGATTCTCAGAACTTGTGGCAACCCTAGTAGTACAAAATTAAATTGAACATTCTCTGGTGAGATACAGACTAGTTTAGGGACCGTACCATAATTAATCCTTATTCAGAGATGCAAGATTTTCTTTCCCTAAGTGTTACTGACTTAATATATTACAAAGATTTCTAAGCAAAATCATAGTAACAAGATTCACAACATACAATAATAGAATTTATTGTCATTGGTAGATGTGACGTTCTTGTTCTCTGGTGCGACAGGCAACACAAACGAATAAAAAATTAAAATCCACAGACGTTTACTTACTCAGTATATATGGTGGACAAGACTAGTAAACCATGGTGCCTCTAATTATTTATTATGTGTGCATCTTAGCTTTGAATACCAGCACAAAAGAAGGAAAATTGTATCGTTTTCTCCTAACATCATCTTCCTCATCTTCTTGTGTGTGTGTGTGTGTGTGTGTGTGTGTGAGAGAGAGAGAGAGAGAGAGAGAGAGAGAGAGAGAATATTATGAATTCTGTGATGATGCTGCCTATGTCTAATAGATAATTAAGACATCCTTCCTTGGGATCTTAATTTCTTTAACCAGTTCTTGGTATAGAACTATTATAATCATTAAATTTTGTACATTTAGACAAGTACAAAAATCATTATCTGAAATGTTTGTCAGCCTGTAGCACCAGAAAAGGTACATTAATGTAATTGCTTTTCATTCTGTCATTATAAATATTTCATGTAGTTCTGCATAAATTCACATATCGAAATGGAATATAATCAGTCAAAGTGCCACATCACGTAGTCGATGTGCACCATCTATAGAATCTGCCAGTGATGGTCTGCTACCATGCATGACACCGGGACCCATTCGTGGATGCCACTGTCGGTTTGAAACAAGTTCTATGTTCCGCAGGTCTAAAAGTGAATGTGATCTCACAAGGCCATTGCTGGCTGACCCTTGCCAAGTTCTTATATCCACCATTGATCTAGTCCGTGTTAGCCGTGGTGGCCTTTGAGGTAGCACCTGAGTGGGGTTAACAGCCCAATGTCTTTGCAGAGCTGTATGAAAAGTGGAGGCATCAAATTCACTGCCTGAGCCTAGTGGAAGGTGCAGAGGAACAGCTTGTCTCACTGGGACCACTGCCCTGTAATCATAAAGATTAAATGTAATTCCTCGTTATTTAAACACCAAACAACTTTAATTATTATTGTAAGAAAAAATTAGAAAAATATGTAAGTCACAGTTTCAACAATGGAAAATCTAGATAGGAATGTAACAATATTATGAAAAGGATATCTGCTACTCACTGATATAGCAGAGACACTGAATCGCAGATAGACACAACTAAAAGACTGTCAGAAAGTGAGCTTTTGGCCAACAAGGCCTTCATCAAAAATACACAACAAAGAAAAAAAACACAAACACACGCATGCACACAAACGCAACTCTCGCACA
This sequence comes from Schistocerca cancellata, assembly GCF_023864275.1. Classification (NCBI taxonomy): domain Eukaryota; kingdom Metazoa; phylum Arthropoda; class Insecta; order Orthoptera; family Acrididae; genus Schistocerca; species Schistocerca cancellata. The sequence continues at coordinate 189,544,999 of NC_064634.1, forward strand.
CGTGACCACTGTGGTTATGTGTGTCAATGGCGTCTGTTGTATATTTTTAACAGAGGCCTTATTGGCTGAAAGTTCATTTCCCAACAGTCTTTTTGTCATTCCTATCTGTGACTCAAGATCTCCACTGTATGGTGAGTAGCAACATTTCTTTTCATAACTGAATTACAATTTGAATTACCTGATAGTTAGTCTTTAAACATTTCTGCAAATATAAGCTGAGATCTTGCGTAACCATAGGAATTTCATTGGACGATCTCAATACTTGTTATTAAAACTTCTAACATATGTCATAAACAAAAGTATTTCTTTTTTTTAACCAGTCATTGATCAGGTACTTTGATCGGCCCTTGTCTAGCTGAAGATGAAGCATAGGTATACCTTGATTTTGATGTAATATACCAGTTATGTTTTGTCAAGGAGTGGTATCCAACAAGGTACTTAAAAAAAAAAGACCTTCATAACTCAGTTAAAAATTTTATATATGAGAAGGTATTTGATTACAAAGAGATTGGGAGTGAATAGGCTTGTAGCAGAGATACTGTAGGAATGTCAAAATCATGTCAACTTCAAAGACATGGCAGCTTTAAAAAAGGGGCCTTCAATCACTTAATCAAAATTGAAGGAGCACAAATTTTGAAAAATAGTAATTTCTAGCTTTTACTCAACCAAGAGCAAGCTCTCTTATACAGTACCTAATTTCCATTGAGATGGGGTCTCACCTACAGCTGATTGATGCCTAATGTTTAGACATATACAACAGTATAGTGTGTTAAAATAATTTAGTTGTATAGATAAAAAAAAATCTACTCAACAAACGGTGGCAGAAGACACACATAAAAGAAGGCTGTAATTGGGCAAGCTTTAGGAGCCAGTGGCTCCTTCTTCAGGCAGAAGGGGAAGGAAGAGGGCAGAAGGAAAAAGACTGGAGACATCTAGGAAAAGGGGTAGATTTCAGGAAAGTCACCCAGAACTGTGGGTCAGGGGAGACTTACCACACAGGGTGAGAAGGAAAGACTGACTGTTTCCATTGTAGTACAGCTTGTTAGCTACTTTTGAACTCCTGCTCTTTTTTTAGTGTAAGTACATACACTCAGGCACACAACAGCATTGACAGCCAAAAGCATGCACCTGCAGCTGCAGTGTGAGATGATGTACCTACACCAGAAAATGAGTGGTTGCTTGGAAGTTAGTTTAATATTAAATGCGCCACACATCAATCAGGTACATTTGAGTGGTTGCCTTACCTTATTTTTGTTTATTGTTAGCTTAGTAATTCCGAAATAATCATTGTAAGCATTAAGTTAATATTGTCATTGGTTACAGTCACTGAGACCTTTAATTGAATATTTATTCAATGGACCAATTTTTTTCTGGAAAAGGTGTCATGTGAATGTTGAAAGCAAATACTACTATCCATCAACATTATTCTGACCGATTGTCAGACCTGCCTGAATGATTGGTTTTTTTTTTCCCCTCACTCTATAAAACTTGGAAGATATCTTGCACTTGTGATGTAGTGATAGCTGGTATAGAATGGCCACACTGGTTCTCAGGATAGTTTGTATGGGCTCAGTTATTACAATCAGGCCATTGTGTACCACCTAAGGAACTACAGTAAAATGTAACACATTTTTCCATCACCTGTGTGGTGCCCTTGGAGATGGAGCAAGTGAACCTGAACCCATAAATGCAGCATTTTGTATCCCTTGACTCGAAGCCTGTAAAGACATGAAAGACTTTATTATAAACTTCTACAAATAGTCAGTTTACATTGAATATAGATCTCATCCAAAAAAATGAAGTGAAACCAACTCTGTGTTGTAATATTTCACTGCATTACCACTATATACATAGATTAAAATATCCATTTATTTTGTTTCCATTACTGCACAGTTCTAGCTGTGAAGATGCTCTCAAACACTTGCATAAGTAAAATGCATCAAAATAGACATAACAGGGTTGAAAACCAAGAACTCATCAAATCACACACTGGTGTAAAAGTTAGGAGCTTGTTCACTCTATCAGACTTCACAATTAACTCTCCAACAATGGTTGATTTTCCTGTATAAAATCACAGACCAATTTTATTCGATTATTAGAGTAACAAGAAAGCCAAAAATTGAATTTATAAATGATTTTTAATTGACATTTAATGTACATAATTGGGGAATGCAAAAATTGTTTTCAGTGTTATAAACAAAGGAGAAATTTATTGATAGTTTTGCTGATTGTGAGTGTGGGATATCCCGAAGCAAGATTCCACATACAGTTTGCAAAAATAGTTACAAAGTTGCAGGCACAAGAAGGTAGGTGTGTAAGTGTGTGGGTGAGAGTTAAGAACATGTAAAATGTGACTTATGATGTTCCAGAAAAAGAGTCAGGTGGAAAATAGTGGCTTCTGATGTACAAATAGCCCAGAAATTATATCTGATATGACAACTGCATACCCTGCAAAATCAAATGAAAAGAGCTGAACACACACACACACATTACCTGTAGCTGGAGGGTTAAAGGCATGACACCAAGTGCATCTAGTAATCCCTATTCCAGATCTTTGCACCACAGGAAAATCCAATGCAGCAAACAGAAATCAAATCTCAGATCTCTACATATATAACCAGCAATGCTAGTGACTAGAACATGTAGGTAGCCACTTTTATAAAACATTAACCCCCTCTCCCCCCAACGCACCCTCCCCCTCCCCCAACACACACACACACACACACACACACACACACACACACAAAGATGCTTCAGACCTGCAAACAATCACAGGAAGAGTGTGTATTTAAACTGGAAAACTAGCAGGAGTAAAATTTTGTATACTGTTTTGTATGACTTGCAGCATGCATGAGTCAGCCATTGGTGAGAGATTGGCTGATTACCTGTAATCATTTTTGTTTGTGTACATTAAAAAAATTTAAAACACAACTTTTTGACTTCATATGAAGTTACAGCTCCACTTCACCTTGACTCATGTTCTTTAGATGAAAACTGAAAGCAAGTCCACTCACCATTCTGGAGATTTGTTTTGAATCAAACATTGTGGATTCCTGCAGTGATAACGACGTCCAAGAATTTGTATGATAGTTACCTTAATTCCCTATTTAGTTATTTCAATGTTCAGACACTTTTTCAATACATTTGAGGTGCCAAGAATCACAAGGATCTAAGGCACATCATTGTCTACTGTGAGGTTTTAGCATTTATTCATGCTTCAGACATCTTTTGATCTTATGGTGAGTCAGGTTCACCCATGCCATAGGCCCACAATGTATATATGAACGTTCACAAAAAAGCTGTCTCACTGATTTCCCTGGTATTCATTTGAATGTGAGCTCAATGATAGTGTGCTTTAGGCATTTATGGTTCACAGCACCCCATATAAATTCTCATAGTAGTGTAAGATTAGCATTACTAACAGTATGTAACTGCTGAAGCGTTCGGAGAAGGTGCTTCTCTTCATGCCAACATCGATAGAGGGCTCTAACACAGCCAACTTCACCCACCTGAAATGAAAGAGAAAATGCGATCATGATTGTTCATAATTTTGTTAAGTACTACAGTTCAAGAACATACTTTACAGTTTTATTCTGTGATCTTTGAATGTTTAAAATATGATATTTTGCTTCCAATTATAAATACTTTAAGAAGCTTTTCAGTAACTGAACAAATTAAACTTACATTGCAAATTAGGCGACAGATCCAGAAGACCAGTTCTGTCATTCCATTCAATGACGTCAGCTGCTGAGGAAGAGTCAACACATCATAATCATTGTCTGTTGCTTAACAACTGCATAGTGCAACACTAATTGAAAAATAATTTAGTAGTTACAAATCTCAAGCTAACACAGCTTTCAATTATTTCTATATTTTGTGAATTAGCTTTACTCCTAAGAAAAATAAAACATCATAAATATAATCAATGTATAATTGAAAATGCAGAAATCAAACCTGAAAATTAGTACTATTTGTTCCAGAGCATGAACATTCACACAAACAAAGATGCCAATATCAGAAATCTAATATTCTAACATTGTAGCAGTTCCTTTGTCAAGAGAAAGCAATAGATGGCTACAAACCACAATAGCAAGACATAAAGTAAGCTAAACAGAAATAGATAGCAGAAATAAACCCAGAATCTGAATAGACAAAAAGTTCAGAAAATAAATCCAAAAAAACAGATTTATCTGTCAGTTGGCAAATGTGAAATAGTGATAGCAACCAGACATTTTTCATAAATTTTTAAATGAGTAAAACAAATTCTTAACTGTGTTGTCTTCCTTCTGTAATCAGTATAAATAAATATTTTGCAAGGCAATTCAAATAGGTCTGTTACAAGTTCCATTTAAAATGAGTTACGTAGAATATTGAGACAGTAAATAGAATTCATAATAGCAAATATTTTCTTGTTCCTTAACAGTTTTCTAACCTTCACTGCCGTGGTAGGCCTTTTATGAATCAGATTTCAAATATTTATTAAACACTACAAATCACTATAAACAATACATAATTATATCAAATAAACTGCAAATTTCAGAAAGCTAAGTAGATACAAAAACTTCATAAATTACAAAATCTATTATTTGAATTGTAGAACCTACCCAGAAATAGAGACTGAGAAACAAAACAAGTCCAGCCTCAGGAAGCGCCAAAATTACTGCAGTAAAAAGCCATACCAGCAATAATGGGGAACGTTTCTGTAACATACAAAGAAGTATATTAGTTTAGAAGAGAAAACCATGCTTCTTATAATTGTTTCTAATTTTTTTTATTTGATGACACAATTACTTTTTTATGAACAATTTAGGAAAAGAAAGGTTGCTACTTACCATGAAAAAAGACACATCAAGTTGCAGGCAGGCACAATTAAAAGACAATTGTTCCATGTCCTCAACTTGACATGTCTTCTTTATAGTAAGTAGCAATCTGTCTTTTTCTACATTGTTGATATTTCTACCTGGAGTTTTAATTTCTTATGAAACAATCGTAACCAGTTTCAGCCACACAGACCATCTTCAGATGCTAAGAGCAGCATTTAGTGAACAAATGTTGATGTGTCATCAAACACATCACGATGCATGAACATTTGTTCACTAAATGCCACTCTTAGTATCTGGAGATAGTCAATGTGGCTAAAAACAGTTATGATTGTTTCATAAAAATAAAGAAAGAAAGAAAGGGTCATCAAATAAACAAAAATTATGAAAAATCAGTCACTATCTCCTTAAGTGAAATGTCACTGAAGCCAAACTTCTTCACATTTACAAGAGACTGCAGTAGTAACTGCCATCATTTTACAAGTACGGTTCACTTTGAAGTTCAAAGTGTCACTTTATCCCTATGCAGTGGTCATGTTAATTTCAATTATTAACTGTCTGCATATTTTTCTATCTAATGCGTCACACCAGATGAGTGTAATCCCAATGTTTGTGTGGTAGAGTAATTATGGTGTACGCATATGTGGAGAAAGTGTTTGAGCAGCAATTGCTGACATAGTGTAACTGAGGCGGAATAAGGGGAACCAGCTCACATTCACTGAGGCAGATGGAAAACCGCCTTAAAAACCACCCACAGACTAGCCGGCACACCGGACCTTGACACTAATCCGCCAGGCGGATTCGTACCAGGGACTGCCATGCCTTCCCGCCCGGAAAGCAGTGCGTTAGACCACACGGCTAACCGGGTGGGTGCAAATGAAAGGATTAGTACCAGATTTATTTAACTTACTTAATTCCTTTTGCATTATTGAAGATGAGAATTTAACTATAATGAAAAAAGTAATTTATAGGAAATGTTACTTTTCATTTCATCATTAAATACATATTTTGTTAATTCAGTCCAGGCATTATAATGTAGAAGTCAAGATTTAAAATTAATAATCATGTTAAAGTCAAAATTACAAGTATATTTACTCTCAGATATTATTAATATTATTTTGGAATTATGAATACCTTGCTTACACCCATCTTGTGGATTAGTAGGGCCGCCTTTCAACAGCTTAAAATATATTATAAGAAAGAAGTCTTGCCATGGTAGGCAGAAGCTGTGGTCGTGTGTGTGAGTTGTGCTTGTGTGTGTGTGTGTGTGTGTGTGTGTGTGTGTGTGTGTGTGTGTGTGTTTTGTACTTAAGAAGGAGGCCTCACATGTTTAGCAGTCTTTCTTTGTGCCTGGCCTGGGACTCAACATCTCGACTATATGGTGAGTAACAATCTATCCTTTTCATAATATTGACATTATTCCATCCTATATTTTTCATTACAAAAATAAGGTAAGATCATAGCAATAAAATCATGCTTTGACAGGTGATGCTACTGGTGATTCTGAACAAAAAACTTCTAATAAACATAAGCCCTTTTCTTAACCATCTCCGGGTAAACCAATGAAAACAGCTAGGAATGGGAAAGGTGCAGGTGATGGTAAATGAAGATACTGTTATGTTATGGTTTGTTTAATTGTGTATGTTTCCTCACAGAAGATGTTCAAACAGTCCACTGTCAACTTCAATGCATGGAATGCTCTTGTAGACAAGTGTTGTGTCACTGGGCACAAGCATGTAAAATATGAGTGAGAAGTTCCTCTCTTGTATCCACTCTGTGCTTGTAGATGTCGTTCTTCAGCCAACCCCACACACAGTAATCCAATGGGGTAAGATCGGGTGACCTTGGTGGCCAAGCAATGACTCCATGGCAACCGATCCAACAGGATACATTGCGTTGAGATACTGGGTCACTGGCTGTAGAATGTGTAGGAGCTCCGTCATGTTGAAAGTACATACGAGCTCATGCTGCCAAAGGGATATCCTCCAAGTATTCTGGTAACACATTTTGAAGAAAGTCAAGATACTGTGTCCCAGTAAGATGGTTATTTAAGACAGCTGGACTGATGAGTTGATCATCAATAATACTGCAGCACATGTTGACTGAGAAATGTCATTGAAAATTCATTTCCACAGTAGTGTGCACATTTTCATTTGTCCATAAATGAGAGTTGCACATGTTGTTGATTCCATTGTGGGTAATTGACACATCAGTGAACAGAATATGTGGATCACACATTGGCAATGATCCACTGACAGAATTCTAGCTGAGTTGCAGTATCTCCTTCATGCAGATGTACACTCTGCTGATGAAAGGGATACAGACCATGCTCATGTACTGTGAGTATCAGTCATGTTGGTGGAATACCAAGTCGGGCAGCAATTCTTCTAGAGCTATTAATAGAGTTGCGTTCCACTACTTGAAGAATGTTTTCAACTTCATTAAGAGTTTGTTGTATGTGACGTTCAGAGACAACATTTACGCTAGGAGCTTACTACACTCACACAATCCATGACACACCCTGCTATCTGGCACTCTGCGATTCAGAAACCATTGTTGGTATTCTCGCACAGCAGCTCTGGAATTCCCATTGGCCAAACCATAGACAAACACCATGTCAGCATACTCTGCATGTGTGTAGATCTGTGGCATTTTCACTACACAAAACTGTATTCATTGTTCACTTATTAACACTGTAGTACCGTGCACTACAACAAGCACTGTCGGACTGAGACTTGAGGTAAACAACTGCACCATATGCAAGTGAACTGCATACTGACATGGTCAGAAAGGATGACACTACACGTTTCTAGTTGTTTTCATTGGTTTGCCCAGAAACGGTTAAGAAAAGGGCATATTTTTATTAAGAGTTTTTTGTTCAGAATCACCACTAGTATCACCCCTCAAAGCATGTACCTTTCCTCATGACTCACCTTGTACATTAATGATATAACAAGGCCACGTAACTCAAAGCTGGTGAATAACATTGATGATACATTATTTATTAACTGGGGCTGTGCTGAATAGCTAACTTTACAAAACAATAAAGAGAACTTTGATATGATCACAGAATATCTACACATGAATAAACTTATTTGAATAAGGACAATGTAAATGTAATTTATTTGTCTCAAAAACATACAATGTTTAAACTGTCTGATTTGTTATACAGGAAACACGTGAAGTTGAAACAGAATCATAAGTATCCTTTTCATACAAAAACTAAAAAGAAGAAAAGAAAATACATGAGAAAGAAAAGTCTGATACTAGTTTATAGGCAGTACTGGTTCAAGAACAAGTAACTAATACAATAAAACATACTGACTTTTTTAAACTGAAATGTTGTAAACTTTTGATAGGTTTATTGCACTACAACAATCACAATATCATGTTTAAATGTATCTATAAATGTGTTACTTTGTTCAAATGTGTTCCATAAATTCTTGTATGTAGGAATAGCACTTCTCTACTAAAATGTTGTACAACCATCTTTTCAGTGAGATCAGCTCTATCTTAAATATATTCCTACCTTTTAGTTCATCATAAATCTTTAATCCTGTGCACAGCAGTGTTCAGGCAGAAATTTTTAACCCCTGTGTTGAAGTACGAAATGTCGTGTGTGATAAGTGGTATAATTTTGCCTGAAATGATATTTTCCAAGAGCCTGGTCATTATTGTAGAGGAAAATCAAAATTTCATAAATGAATAGAAAAAGAATGGTTGGTATTTTTACATTTTTAAATATTGGGTGGCCTGAATTTCTCAGCTGGGCTACACACATTTCTGTCAACTTTCTTCTGAAGCATTAGAAGTCTTACGTTGTTGGTTCAATTTTCCCAGAAGAACTAATGCAAAGTAACTCTTTTTGTTCTTTTATGAGTGGAACCAGGTAAAACACACAATGAAAAGACTCGACAATTCAAGTTATTTACTGTGCCTTTCAACTTAAATGTTTGAAAATATAATATAATAGGATAGATAAAAAATCTAATCACCAAGTGGCGGCAGGAGAAAAATGTATAAAAGTTAAGGAAACCTGCAAGCTTTTGCAGCCAGTGGCTTCTTCTTCTGGCAGAAAGGTTGAAGGGGAAGGAACAGGGATGAAGGAGAACAACTAGTGAGGTTTAGGAGATGGGGAGAGTTACAGAAAATTCATCCAGAACTCTAGGTCAGGGGAGATATACTGGAAGATGAGAAGATAGGACTGATTGTTGGAGACTGCACCAGACAAAATTTGAAAACCTGTGAGCTTAAAAGTGGAAGACAGGATAATGAGTAAGATGGAGATTACTAACAAATCATCACACGAGAGTTAATAACAGCAGAAAGCCAAGTGCCTTTTATGTCAGAGAAATGGAAGATTGGGGAAAATAGACAGGTCAGAAAATAATAGATATAGACAACTAAAAAGGGAGTCAAGAAATGAAAAGAAGAAATACTAGAACTGAAGAAATTAATGGAAACTAAGGTCAAATGGTTGGTGAGAAACAAGGACATATAACAATTGTTCACACTTGAAAGTTCTGAAAAACTGGTGTCAGTGTGAAGAATCCAGGTGGCACATGTGATGAAACAGGCACTGATGACATGACTGTCACATTGTAAAGCATGCTCTGCAACAGGTGTGTTGCCAGTATACACTCCATGTCTATGACCATTCATCCTAATTGATAACATGGTGGTAGTCAAATCAGTGTAGAAGGCCAAATAGTGTTTACATAACAGCTAGTACATGACATGTGTCATTTCACAGGTGGCTCACACTTTGATAGCGAATGTTTTGCCAGTTACAGGGCTGGTACAGATGGTGGTAGGAGGGTGCATAGCGTAAGTCCTATAGTGGGTCCATACACAAGGGTAGAAGCTATTAGGCTACAGGAATGGGTAGAGAAGGAGCATTTGGCCTGACCAGGATATTGCAGAATAGGAAGTCATAAATCAGAGCACTGATGGAGTTGCTCATTTTTTGGAGGGATCAGCAGTACCAGTATTGGATGTGATGGCCCAGTAAATCTGCTTTTGAACTAGACTGGTGTGGCAATTATGCACAGTGAAGGCTGAAGTGAGAATGGTAGTGTGTTACATTTTGACTGTTGCCATCCTTTCAGTGTCAAATGTTCTGTCCCATACAGCTTTGGCATTCAAGGCAAACATATTTATTCTTATGCAGACTCTTTACAGCTATACACCAGCATTCTCACCTCTGCCTTTGATGGACATAACTACTCCACCAGCCTAGTTCAAAAGCTGATTTCCTTGGCCATCACATATAATCCTGGTACTTCCGTTGCTTCCAGAAACAACTTAGGAGCACACCTCCTCGCACTCAGTACTCTTCTGGTCTTGAATGTATTAATCAGCTACTTTGACAAGGCTATAACTTCCTAAAATCATGCCCTGAAATAGCATTCATTCTGTTTGACATTTTGCCTAGAATAGTTATCAGTTAGGATGAATGGGCATACACAGAGGGTGTATACTGGCAACATACATTATCCTGTTGCAGAGGATGCTCTACAACATGACAGTCATGGCATCAGTGCCTTTTTCACCACATGTGCCACCTGGGTTCTTCCCCATGACATCAGCTTCTTAAAATTTTGCAGGTGGGAACCGTCATACAACATGTCCTCAGTTCTCACCATCCACCTGGTCTTAATTCACATTACTTTATTCAGTCTCAGAATTTCTTTTCAGTAACTATTCTTTTCTTCACTCACTTCTGTATCTTTTTCTTTCTGACCTGTCTATTTTTCCCTGTCCCCATGCATGGTGCACTTATCTTTCTGCCCTTATCAACTCTTGCACGATGTTTTGTTAGTAATCCCTGTCTTATTTACTATTCCTATCTTCCACTATTAAGCTTGCATGTTTGCAAATCTCGGACGCTGTCCTCAGCAATCAGTCCTTCCTTCTCATCCAATCTGGGACATCTCCCCTATCCAGGATTCTGGGCGACTTTTTTGTAACTCTCCCCATTACCTAAACTTGGTCAGTCATTTTCCTTCAACCCTTTTCCTTCCCCTTCAACTCTTCAGCCAGAAGGAAAAGCCACTGGCTCTGATGGCTCACACATTTCCTTAACTTATATATGGATTTAAATTTCTGTCCAGACTTAAGTCTAAAATCTGCATATGGCTTATTTCTGTCATTTCTTGGTCACTGTGAGGTTTTTTAATTCCAACTATTTTTGGTGTTTTAGCTCTAAAAGTCTTTTGTGATTAAGGTATTGTTAAAAATTATAATCAATCTGAAATGGACTTTAACACTGAATCACTGTCTACAGCTGTGACCTGTGATAAACATAAATTTTTATACATGATTGATGAACATCTTACATGAAAGAACATATAAGCTCCATCTGTAAAAATATTAGCTGTAACATTTACTTATTAAAACATCTCACACATATAATAACTCCACTTGTCCTTAAACAAATATCATCATCATCAGTTATCTGCTATATTAGCAGGTCCTTTGCCTCTCCATTTTCTGTGATCCATTGCTTCCTTCTTAAGGCTGCTATATGTTGTACCATCCATCATGTCATCCAGTATCTGGAATCTCTTCCTTCCTCGCTTCCTTTTCCCTTCTACATAACCTTCTAAAACTGTTTTTATCAGCCCATCATTCTTTCTTAATATATGCCCACTTCAATTTCTTTTTCTTTTCTTTATTACATCTAGTAACTGTCTTTTCTCTCCCACTGTTCTCAGTACCTCTTCATTTTTTACTTTGTCCATCCAACATATTCTTTCCAGCTTCCGCCATGTCCAGATCTCAAAAGCCTCCAGCCTTTCTCTGTCTTTTTTCCTCATAGTCCATGTTTCAGCACCATATAGAAGAACACTCCATACAAGACATTTTATGAGTCTCTTTCTGAGTTCTCTGTCCAGACCGCTGCAGAAGATTCTCCTTTTCTTATAAAACGCCTCTTTTGCCATTGCTATCCTTGTTTTAATTTCTGTGGTGCACTTCTAGTCGGTGTCTATCCTGCTTCCAAGATACTTAAAATTTTGCATCTGTTCTAGTGTTTCTCCATTCGGCAAAATTTTTATTTCCTTATTTCCTCCTAGTGCCAATACTTTTGTTTTATTTGTGTTAATTTTCAGTCCATATTTTTTTCCGTTAGTTGCAATGGTGTCCACCAAATCCTGTAATTCTTTTTCCCCTGTGGCTAGAAGGACCATGTCATCAGCAAATCTCAAACACCCTACTCTTCTTCCTCCAATTTCTACTACTTTGTCATCTAATGAGCATTGGTCAATCATATTTTCCAAGTAGAGGTTGGAAAGAGTAGGTGATAAACAGCATCCTTGTCTTACTCCTTTTCCTAGTCTGATCCAGTTTGTACTTTCTCCTCTCACTTTAACTGAAACTTTTTGATTAAGATATAATGAATTTATAAGTCTTCTGGTTTTCCAGTCCACTCTCTTTTCCCTCATTATAGTCGCCAGCTTGTCCCAAACCACATTGTCAAATGCCTTTTCTAGATCGGTGAAGCACATATATCCTTCCTTTTTCAATAAACCTTTCTCCCAACATTCGTAGGAGCCCTATTGCATCTCTGGTGCCCATATTCCGTCTAAAGCCAAACTGCTCCTCGCCAAGATTCTCCTCCATTACTTTTTCAAGTCTTTTATTAATTATTCTTAACATCACTTTGGCTGCATGTGAAATGAGGCTGATTGTCCTGTGCTTGATCCTTGTTTTTTCGGTAATGGAATCATTACTGTTGTCAGAAAGTCCTCAGGCCATTCGCCACTGTCATATATTTTATTACATAACCTCAATATTTCTCTTATACACTGTGTATTAATACACCTACATTTACAATATGGTACTGAAACTTTGGCTGGTGCACCCACAGTCTACTTGGGTAGAATATTCAGGCTTCAGAAGAGAGCAGTTAATATAAGGAAATGCCAGTCCTGTATGGACTACTTCTTCAAGTATAAGTTATCGATTGTGTACACTTTGTATGTCCTTAAGACAATTATGTTTGTAAAAGAGATTGAAGAAATATGCTTAATGAATGAATAAATTCATAATTACAATAAATGATCATCATAGGATACTGAGTAATAAAAGAGCTACAGATCACAGCCAACATGCTGCTAGAAAGTTGGCAAATAAAGGCAAGTTGAAACAGTTCTTAATTAAAAGATGTTTATATTCACTCAAAGATTGATTAACTCCATTACGTTGCACTATTTTCAAATATTGCAGTTTGTTAGTACTGGTTAATAGTTATATAACAGTATCTAATGTGCTACTTGTTGTACAGATTTGTTATATTTGTGGCATGTCATCACTGTTGTAAATATTCAGAAAATGATAATGTCCAGTACTGTAAAGTAATTATGGACAAATGAAGATTATTATTAGTATTGTTATTATTATTATTATTGCTGTTGTTGTTGTTATTGTTACATTATCAGGTCAACTACAAAGTAATGAAACTTGTAGACCATGCTTGGGACATGTGTTGCCAGTCAGAACACTTCTCTATTAATGTTCAGCTTCACAAGAAGAATAACAACTGTATTTCCAAGCAGGTAACTATAATTATTATTAAAAGCATAAAAATGTGATTTTTTATTTTTTTTTTTTGTTCTTGGTATCGACATTCAATACTAACATTACTTATATTATACAAAACTGCCACACTGACTGTGTACACCTAGAGCATGTTCTGAATCAAGATATAAATTCTTTGTATGTAGCTCCAACTTCAAGCTTTATTTATGGGTTTATTATGGAAAGGATAGAGTGCTACTCACTATGTAGTGAAGATGTTGAGTCACAGGCTGGCACAACAAAAAAGACTGCTAAACAAGTAAGCTTTTGGGCAAAACTCATTCTTGTTCTTCTGGAGTAGACAATACACACACACACACACACACGCATGCACGCACGCACGCACGCACGCACGCACACACACACACACACACACACATGACCACCATCTCTGGCACTGAGGCCAGACGCCATGGCAGGCAGAGACAGTGGTCACATGTTTGTTGTGTTTTTATGAACATCTGTGTGTTTTGTCTACTTCAGAAGGCATTCAGGCCGGAAGCTTACATGTTTAGCAGTATTTTTGTTGTGCCTATCTGCAACTCACATCTCCACTACATGATGAATAACATTCTATCCTTTTCATAATACTGTCATTATTCCATCATGAATTTTCCATTGTTTTATTTATGGTATGTTGCATCCTATATTTTCACCATTAAGTTTCATTAAACTTGTGACATTTCTCTCAAAGGGAACACATGTCACCTGCATGCAAGCTAAAGAATTTCCTCTAGACAATAACGCTTCAGTTGACTAGTAGAGTTATTGTACATCTGGAGGATGGGCACCCTGTATGGGTTATGTGTTGCTGGCCTGCAGGATGAGTGATGTCTGCACAATGAAGGTACCGTTAGAAGGGATCTGACACTACCTATCATCAAACATGTCATACAGTTTTGTAGATATTGGCAAACTCAAAATTATGCAGCAATGCTTTTACGGAAGGACATTCTTGAAGAGGACGCATTTCATTTTCTGCGGGAAAAGAGGGCATTATGGAACAATAATGAAAGTTGATAATAAATAAATAAACTGGTAACATGAATAATCTGAGCTGGTCAGTCAGATGTTAGAATATGCCCAGTGCAAATCTTGCAGAATATTAGGGAAGAGCTGTACTCCTACTGTGGGACAAACTGCTGCTAGGCCTGATGTAAGGCACTTAACCTTGTTATGGAGATTATGATAATGAGCATTTAGGAAAGACTTTCAGTGAGAGTCATTTCTGGTAAGTGTGTCACACAGTTAAACTAAACTCCCATCACCGCCATAGCAGCCACCCAGGAGATGCTATTGTATGAGTATTGTGACAACTCACCCTCGCATGGGTAATAAAATAAACTGAAGCACTCCAGTAAAAGCCCACCTACCAAAGTTTATTTGTCTCAAAGTAATAACTAACATACCAGAAAATGACTTTGACATAATTATTAACACATTATTTTATTAATAAATGGAAAGCACTAGTTTGATTTTGTTCTACGGTATTATTTTTATTCTGTTAATCACTTTTCAGGTTACAAGGCCATCTTCAGAAATTTACTGACTAGTCAGTAAACGAGTGTGTGTGTGCGTGTGTGTGTGTGTGTGTGTGTGTGTGTGTGTGTGTGAAGATGGCCTTGTAAGCTGAAAACCAGTCAATACAATTAAAGTATCTAATACTGCAGAACAAAAGCAAACTAGCGCTTTTCATTTCTTATAATGTTTCTCTATCAAGAAGCGGCAGAAGATTCAATTAACTTGATCATTATTTTATTGTTTTCCTTTTAATCTTAGTGTGTGATGGAAAGATGTCAATTGTTTCAGAACAGGGTTTGTAAATAGTAAGTGCAACAAATTTAGCTATGATCCAGAATAAGATAAATTTTGAGAAAATAAAAGTGATTGAAATATACTCTAATTACATTCTTGCAGCTATTTCACCTTTTGTAATATTGACTGCAAATGTCACACTCAAATGAAATGTTATCAAATGTAATTAATATAATTTAGCTACCTAAAATGAACATAGCAAATCTGTAATCATTAACAAACTTTCAAAGTAGGCTTAAAAAGCACTTCCTACACAATCAACATACAATTTTTGAGTCTGTAGTGTTTATACTCTTTTTTTTTGTGGGAACCTGCATTTATTGAACTGACTAGAGGAATTTTTTTCCTTCGGTATAACCAAAAAAATAGAAGTTTTGTTGATTAAATTACAAGTGAGAATATGTTGAAACAGTGACAATTTGTAATTTTCCTCAGTAAACTGGGCTTTATATTAACAATAGTTTGACAGAAAAGGCATGTCTACTTACTAGCCATCAAACAGAAACAACTGAAGCAGGTATGTCAAATGTACATGTATAACAATAAGGTGGAAAACAATCTACAAAGGCTATGTAGATGACAGTCATTTTTCCATTTATTAGGGATAGAAGCCATCGATTGCATTTCTGACTTGTATGCTTCGCCAAAGTCAGTTGAAAGATGCTTATGGCTTAATATAAAAAATACAACTTAATTATATATTTATGCACAACATGTCCAGCTACATTTCTTACTATACCAAAAGGTCTCCTTGTTAGTATGTTTAGGGATCTTAAAGCATGCATTAACACTATAGAAAAATTAGAAATATTAAATTTTTAGAATGTTTAAATGTAATTGTTCAATTGGTTCTTATGGTTATTAGTTGCTTCTCATTCAGCATACTTGTCCTACAAAATATTACTCTGGAATCATCCAGGTAGATCACCTTACTAAATACAGCAATGAAAAACATGTTACAAACCACAGAGGCATAATGTTTTTTTCAGTTTTCTTCCTGAAATGAGACAATTGCACATTGAAACTGAGTGTTCAGAAATGGGAGTACACATAAAAGATTTTACTTATGTGTAATAGACTTGTTCATCCCTCAAGTTCTGCAGACTCCATCAAGAATAAGAATCACCAGGGATGTGTAATGAGACACAATATATATTAAAAAAAGACAGTAAAATTTGAGAAACTTAATTTGTATACCATATTAACAATAAACTACCACTAAAGTGCTTAGCATGACATCTGTAACAAAAACATTTAGAGTGACTGATTGTTGCTTTACGGAAGTTCTTAATATGTAATATTAATCATGCAGTTACAAAAACCACTTGAATTATTAAAAAAAAAAAAAACATTTAGAATCTTTGTAAGACAATCACAAACAATTACCAAGATTAATAGTTGGGATTAAAAGGAAGTGTCAATGGCTGGAGGAATTACACAATTTTTGTATCATAACAGTACAAAAAAATGCAAGTAATGTATTGTAGTAAACTTACTGCTGTCAGGCCATGGAGCAGTACAGCAGCTAGAATGAAAGACAGGAGGTAAGCTGCACACAGAAGGTATGCTGGTGCAGGTAGGCGGACTGAAACAGATAACACACCAGAAAATTTAGCCCAAGTAATTTCACTGTGTGAGAGAGAGTTTTAGCTTAACTGCTTGGGGCAGATTTAGACTGGTAACCAGATTCATTGTGTCAAGTGCAACTATCCACAAATGCCTACAATTTCATAAAATCTTATAAGAGACCTTGATCAGTGTTAACTGTCATGATTAACTAAACTGAAAGAACAGTTCTGCACTACCCCAATATTATGGTGATCAAGTTTCTGACAATGAAAACTGGTTCTCTGAGAACATGGAGAGTTTATATAAATGAAATTTCTTTTCAGACAAAAAGAATGCATTGAGATTCATGACTGGCAAATGCAGGAGAGCTCACCCAAAAATTCTGCCCACTTGTAATTCAATGACCCAACTGGACAGACTGTTAATATAGTAGCATTTTGATGTTTAATGGATACATGATATAAACATAATGCTCTGTTTGTAAAAACAGAAGAAATATCATTCAAGATTAGTAAAGAAAAACTTGCAAATAGATACATGTTGAAGTGAGTGACAGACTGACCATCTCTTAATCAACAGATTGATCAGTTTTACCAGTCAGGCATTGAAACATGTAACTGTTTAGTGGAAACAGAAGAATAATAGAATTCACAGTCTGTATCACTTTTTTATTTGTG
Organism: Schistocerca cancellata; assembly: GCF_023864275.1. NCBI lineage: Eukaryota > Metazoa > Arthropoda > Insecta > Orthoptera > Acrididae > Schistocerca > Schistocerca cancellata. The sequence goes on from NC_064634.1 coordinate 189,562,460, forward strand.
CCTCATTTCGTGATCATTAAAGGCCTTGCGTGAAAACAGAATATAAAATCTTAGAATTCCTAGCTCTGTTCAACTGCTGAGATGAAAAACACTAATGTCTGCTAATGTTATCTAGTACAGAAATGATCCAAAATTTAACATCGAAATCAGCATGTTTTTCAGAAACTCTTTGTGCTTTGTACAGTCATGGCAGATTTATATGGATTGGTTGAAGATAGTTGATGTTGACTAAGTAGGATATGCAATACACAATATACCATATAACATTTTAGGCTCAATAATCTTTACCTAAGGAAGCACCAACCCAGCGCACAAAAGCCATTCCAATTAGATGCTGCACCACGAAAAAGTACAGGTGTGGATTTGAGGAATTCTTGTAAATTTCATGCAGCTATGGCTAGAAGGTAGTTACTAAGGGGCCAATTTGCACATCGGATGGCAGGCGTGGGTAATGTTGATATTTCACAAGTGATTCTGTGAGGCAGTTTTACAAAACGGCTCACAGGCAGGAAGGCACAGTCCAGTGTGCACTATATACAAGTGAGAAGTAATCAGGGCAGCACAGGGTACTGATGTGCTGTGAACAACCCATACATTCCAGTCACAGCAGCACCTAGTGATCCGTGTGTAAGGTCTGAAGCGAACTGAGGAAAGCTGATGTTGTAATTACTAAGGAGCGATCCACTTGAGCCCTCCAGAGGAACTACATCAGGGGCATAGGGAAAAGATATATAAATATGAGAGCCTGGAGGCTCAAATGAGGCAGTCGTGTCACCATTCTGTCTGCATCTAGACCCAGAGAGAATGACGATTGTTTAAATTGCAGCCAACCACGACGACCTTCTGGTGATAGATATCAGTGGCCAACTTTCCCACTGAAGCTACCTCCAACCTCTGCAGCACAGATGCATCGTAGTTGTGGTGGGGTACGCCACACCTTGGAGCTGCACCAGTTCAAGGAGCGAGAGGGCTGCTGGCCTCTGCTTCCTGTGTGACATCACTCAGCAAACTGCAAGCTGCCGAGTTACAGACTCACAGCCTCCCGAGTGTGGAATTGTCTGCGGTCACTGACCGAGCTGCTAAGGCTCAGTACAATGACAGTAGCCAGCTGTTTCCCATCAGTGCTTTACATGGAGTCCATGAGTCACACTTGAGAGGGCAGTCAGCCATGTTCACGGCTATCGTGTGCATTAATGCATGAGGCAGCCACTTGGCCTAAGTGTGAATAGGGAAGCACTAAGTACACAAAGCTGGGCGACTGGGCACCATTGCTGCAGATTCTGGCATTATCGTCAGCACTGACCCATGCACTTACGCTGTGTTGCAACATCACTAAGTTCAGCAGGAGGCCCATTGTGTACCTCCGATGTAATAAAATCAATGACACACTTGCCTGTGTTTGAAAGCTTCAACGTGAGTTATCCCTCTCCCCCAAATCATACCTCTTGGTCGTTCTGATATATTATGAACTATGAGCTCGGAGGTTATAACACAGGAAAGGAGTAAGGTATGGCAGTTCTTGCTTCAGCGTGAGTTATCCCTCTCTCCTAAATCATACCTCTCGGTCGTTCTGACATATTATGAACCCGGAGCTCAGAGGTTATAACACAGGAAAGGATTAAGGTAGGCCTATGGCAGTTCTTGCATAAGGAGCAGTATAGTGAGATTTAAACATTCATTTAACATATTGAAGAACAAAAAAATCCCGATGCAACAAAAGCAGGTCACCTGTAACGAGAAATTATTAAACAAGTCACTACAAATATCTAAGCAGCTAAAATTATGAGTCTTTTTGTGGATTCTAGAATACAGTGGCATGTCTGATACCAAAAGGTAGATACACTCCTGGAAATGGAAAAAAGAACACATTGACACCGGTGTGTCAGACCCACCATACTTGCTCCGGACACTGCGAGAGGGCTGTACAAGCAATGATCACACGCACGGCACAGCGGACACACCAGGAACCGCGGTGTTGGCCGTTGAATGGCGCTAGCTGCGCAGCATTTGTGCACCGCCGCCGTCAGTGTCAGCCAGTTTGCCGTGGCATACGGAGCTCCATCGCAGTCTTTAACACTGGTAGCATGCCGCGACAGCGTGGACGTGAACCGTATGTGCAGTTGACGGACTTTGAGCGAGGGCGTATAGTGGGCATGCGGGAGGCCGGGTGGACGTACCGCCGAATTGCTCAACACGTGGGGCGTGAGGTCTCCACAGTACATCGATGTTGTCGCCAGTGGTCGGCGGAAGGTGCACGTGCCCGTCGACCTGGGACCGGACCGCAGCGACGCACGGATGCACGCCAAGACCGTAGGATCCTACGCAGTGCCGTAGGGGACCGCACCACCACTTTCCAGCAAATTAGGGACAGTTGCTCCTGGGGTATCAGCGAGGACCATTCGCAACCGTCTCCATGAAGCTGGGCTACGGTCCCGCACACCGTTAGGCCGTCTTCCGCTCACGCCCCAACATCGTGCAGCCCGCCTCCAGTGGTGTCGTGACAGGCGTGAATGGAGGGACGAATGGAGACGTGTCGTCTTCAGCGATGAGAGTCGCTTCTGCCTTGGTGCCAATGATGGTCGTATGCGTGTTTGGCGCCGTGCAGGTGAGCGCCACAATCAGGACTGCATACGACCAAGGCACACAGCACCAACACCCGGCATCATGGTGTGGGGAGCGATCTCCTACACTGGCCGTACACCACTGGTGATCGTCGAGGGGACACTGAATAGTGCACAGTACATCCAAACCGTCATCGAACCCATCGTTCTACCATTCCTAGACCGGCAAGGGAACTTGCTGTTCCAACAGGACAATGCACGTCTGCATGTATCCCGTGCCACCCAACGTGCTCTAGAAGGTGTAAGTCAACTACCCTGGCCAGCAAGATCTCCGGATCTGTCCCCCATTGAGCATGTTTGGGACTGGATGAAGCGTCGTCTCACGCGGTCTGCACGTCCAGCACGAACGCTGGTCCAACTGAGGCGCCAGGTGGAAATGGCATGGCAAGCCGTTCCACAGGACTACATCCAGCATCTCTACGATCGTCTCCATGGGAGAATAGCAGCCTGCATTGCTGCGAAAGGTGGATATACACTGTACTAGTGCCGACATTGTGCATGCTCTGTTGCCTGTGTCTATGTGCCTGTGGTTCTGTCAGGGTGATCATGTGATGTATCTGACCCCAGGAATGTGTCAATAAAGTTTCCCCTTCCTGGGACAATGAATTCACGGTGTTCTTATTTCAATTTCCAGGAGTGTAGTTCAGATAAACTAGCATTAACCTCAGTTGATATACCGAATGATAGACTTCCTTATCAAAACTGCTGAGTTACCTAATAATAAAGCAACCATGATGATATTCAAACAAAATAATAAAGGAAAAGCATTTGGAATGGCTGCAGTCAAAACTAAAATAATCTCTGTAGTTCACCTCTGGAATAAACATGTATCTAAATCTTGGTAAATTCCCAACCCAACTGTTTCACATACAATTAGATATGAATATGTAAGGCGGGGCGCTGATGAGGGTAGGATGCAGCAGTTATGCTGGAATGGTTTAATAGAAAAATCTTACGTTAATATTGAAATCACAAACACTAAATTTATAAATCATTTCCCAGTGCAACTTTCATTCCAGATGACAGCTGCGGGAGATATACGTTGTCTGCACCAAAATAACAGGATTAAAGAAACATGAGTGCCAAAATAATAAAAGGTACTCTATCAACATCAGAACAGCACCCCATTTCCCCTGTCAGCAATGGCAGGGATAGAGGGTCCAACCACACCTGTGCAAACAACAAAAGAACCAATAGAAACACTACCACAAACTTCAGATACAACAGCAGTATTTTCCCATTGTGAAGAGCAGCCATCAAACCCATAACAACTGTTCCTCTGCAATCATCAGCAACAGTTTCACAAATTTCATTGGCTGTTGGCCTATCATCAATAGCCCAAGGCCTTTCTTTAGTATTGGTGCCTCCACAATCTTCAGCAGGACAAGACCTTACACCACCTGGTGTGCCTCCGGCATCGTTAATAGTATCACAGGGAAGCAGAAGAAGCACAAGAACCAGGAAATGCACAACCATTGAGCATGTTTGATACCCGGCCTCACTTCCATGTCTAACCTAACTCAAATAGCTGCAGGCACACTGCATATAAGCTCAAACTGCAATTTACAGCAGTACAGTGCCATCAGAATGAAGAGTTTAGAAAATGACAAAAATTGTGTGTTTCACTAGAGCATAGTGGGTCCAAGAAACAAGCTGAACCAGCTGTCTGTTTGCATTAATAACAGCAATGCCCATATATTTTATTTTACTAAACATCATATGAAGGAAAGGACTGAAATGATGCAACTAGATCGGTATAAATTAGCAGCTTACTACAATAGCTGAACAATGAAGAAAAGTTGAGTGGAAATGTTTGTTAAAAATAACGTAGTAAGTAAGTCTACTGATGTTAAAAAGATCGGTACTTGGAGGGTTGTTATGGTGAATGTTGTGTTAATAAGGACAGAAACTGTAGAAATGAATTAAAATTTGTGCCAATGCCAGGACTTAAACCCAGGTTTCCTGCTTGCTAACAGTTGTGCTATCCACTACACCACCCTAGCACTGTGGCTAAGTCACCTGCATGGATTACCACAATCCAATACCCTCGCTAACACAAACTTCAATTCACACTTCAGCCAATCTGATTTTCCCCTTCTTAAAGAATCATATAGCACACCTGCCAGTAAATAGGAGATCCAGGTTCAAGTCCCAACCTTGGCACAGATTTTAATTAATTTCTTTAGCTTCTGTCTTTATCAAAGATATAGTTGAGACTCAATATGTCTCCAGGAAAATGTAATTGTGTCGATATGTAATTCTGTCGATCTTAACACTCTGCCTATTTATGTAATTACTGCCAACAAGGTTCTCCAGGAAAGTTATGTATATTCCTCAAGCAAGCAGATTCACTTTTGACTCACTTGTCTGAAACCAAAGAAATAATCATGCTTGATGATTTTAATGTAAATGTTCTTACTTGTAATAATGACAGGACATATTTTGAAAATGTAATGAAGTCTTTTAAACTAACGACAGTTGCTGACTTTTCTACAAGAGTGACAAAGAACAGCATGAGTCTAATTGACAATAGCAGGATTTTATAACAAATGTGTAACACAAAGCTTAACTGATACTTCTGACCATGGCAGGCAGCTATTGTAAATGCATGATGTTAAAAAAGTAGTAGTTTTGAAAAAAAAAAAGGGTAGGAGTTTTATCAATAGATCGTTCTGAATAATCAACAATAAAAGTCTGCAAAACTTCGACAGGCATTTGCAGCAGATGGAAAGTATATAAGGCTAAAAACGTCAATGAAATTTAAAATATTCCTGAATGAATTTGTTACCCTGTTTGAAGCTGTATTTCCAAAGCAAATTACAAAAAGTACCAACTTGAGTGACTGCAGGAGACAATGACTCACTAAGGGCATCAAAACATCTGTAAAACAAAGAGGAAATGCTTTCTACTTCACTAAGAAATTCTAATATATCTCAGGATAGGAGCACTACAAATTATATTGTACTAGCATCCTAAAGATTGTGATCAAAAAATCCTAGACCATGTTCATTAAATCTGAAATCAACAGTTCACATAATAAAATAAAAACTACTTGGAAGATGGTAAAAAGGGCATCAGAAAAAATTTCAGAGGATACAGACAGTATTGAATTCTGTCACAATTGCAGCATGGAAGATGATGGTGAAATAGTTGCCAATATATTCAACAACCATTTTTTGACTATAGCTGATAATATTGGTTGTAAAGGGCCTATGATTGAAGCCATGAATTTTCTACAAAAGTGCAGAACAAAATCCAGATGCATATACTCCATACCACAATAGATGAGATAGAGAAAGTGATAAGCAAAATTAAAAACAAGAATGCCTCTGGTGTGGACAACATATCTGTCAAAGTACTGAAGCATGGCTGTAAATTTATTGATAAAGTTCTTTGTCAAACATTTAGTGACTCTCTCATGATGGTACAGCCCCTAATAGACCCAAATATGTAACAGTCAAACCACTGTTCAAAAAAAGGTGATAAAACTGAGGTTTCCAATCGATGACCAGTTTCACTGCTAACTAATGTTTCTAAAATATTATAGAAGCACACATACAAGAGGATTATAGATCACCTTCATAAACACAATATCTTTAACAACAATTGGTTTGGATTCCAAAGGGGACTGCAAATACACAGCAAATTTTCTCATTTGTCTCAAATCCATAAATAATAAAATGTCATCAGTTGAAATCTTTTTTGGTCTATCTAAAGCATTCGACTGTGTAAATCACAAAATATTACTTAGGAAGGCTGAGTGCTATGGCTTAAATGATAACATACAGATGTGGTTCGAATCACATCTAAATGGCAGAAAGCAGAAGGTAATGTTCAATATTTGTGCAATGGCACCTGCCTGCTCTGACTGGGACAAAGTGAAATGTGGAGTGCCACAGGTCTTGGTGCTTGGTCCCTCACTATTCCTAATCCTTATCAATGGCCTGCCACGGTGTATGAGCCAAAAAGAACATTTTGCCCTGTCTGCAGATGACATAACCATTATGACTGACAAGGTAGCCACCTGCAGTCTAGAGAATATTCAAAGAAGATGTGCTTTGCTGCATTTCAAATGGTCTGTCCCTCAATCTTACAGACTCAGCTTATTCTGTTTCACACAGCACACAAAAAACAGGAAAATGTTGAAATAAAATGTAGTGACAAGAAATATTGAGAGTTGAGTCTCCCAAGTACCTAGGATTATATGCTAATAACAACCTAAACTGGTCAGTTCACATCCTCAACCTGTGTAAAAGACTGAATTCTGCAGCATTTGCCATTTGCTCAATTGCATCTGTGACTTGAAAACAATCAAATCTTCTGACCTAGGGCTTCCCATTCACTTACGACATGTGGCATCATATTCTCAGGAAACCAGCCATAAATAAATAAAATCTTTATTGCACAGAAGAGGGCCTTCAGAATTATTAGTAGAGCTACCACAGATGTTCTTGCAGAAATTTATTCAAATACTTGGGGATCCTCACCATCCATGACAATGAATTTTTTTAACTTATGTGCTATATCATACAATGAACAAAATAAACAGTGGATATTGTGATCATGTTACAAGAAGTGAGTGAAATCTTCAAAAGGATATGAAAATCTCAGAGTGATACAAAAAAAAAAGTACATTACTCAAGCAAAAACATTTCATTACTGAAGCAAAAAATTTCATGTCTTATTAGTCACTGGGGATATGATTAAAAACAGTTAAAACTTTATCTTTTGGATAGCTCTTTCTATTATTTACATATTTTTTTTAAATGTGTGATTGTTGTGAACTGTGTTTAATTTTAAGCATTACTTCGTGAACTTACTATGTTGCACTGTGCACATATTGACAGAATGCTTTTTCTGTGAATTATAATGCAAGTCTTATAATTTGTTTGTGTGAATATTAGTATTAGTATTAGTGGTAGGTAAGTTGTTATCTGAACACTTGGACCTCACTTTTCATGTACCTGTTTTCAGATGATTCAGATTGTAAGCCTCCTGATTATTTACACACAGGTTTTACATGTAATAATCTCATACATTCTACAATCTAGTGATATATTCTCATCAAGAATCCATGGAAATCGAAAACAAATAAAAGTAAATGCCTCTTTTTTATCTTCATCTCTCGCTCTTTGGTTTTTGTTCACCTCCCTTTGAACATGTTTTTGTTGGGTGAAATCTTGTCTGTTCATTACAAATTTTGCAATTGATTTTAAACTAGCTTCCCAATGAGCTAACACTTGAAAATTTCATTCCAGCTCAGAACTGGATGCCAGTGTAATATTAACTCATTTCTTCCTCTGGTGTTTGGCAGAGGGTACTTCATGTAATACTGCCATTTCCCCCTTTTCCTGTTTGAGTCACGAATAGTTTATGGGAAGAACAATTGCAGGTTAGCCTCCATGTGCTCGAATCTCTCTAATTTTTACCTTCACTTTTTAAGCAAGATATTTGTAAGAAGAAACAACATACTGGTTGACTCACGTGAAGAGAAACTGAAATAAACATGAAATTTGCCACATGTCCCTACTAAAATTTCATCAAAATATTTAAAATTGACTGAAAAATTTTACTCAACAAGACTAAAATGCAGAATTTAATTATTTAAATAAAAACTCATTTTCAATATACCACATTTTTAAATCTGACTAAAAAGTATAAAATAATTTATCCTAGCCCCATACAGACTCCTAACACCACACAGATGGTCTCGAAAATTTGTGATTGTGAATTTTGAGTAGGTATTTATTTATTTACCCATTCAGCATTTACAAAGGCAATCATCACATAATATCTTAACTAGAATACTTCCAGAGTTCTATACTGAATTACAATATTCTTTACATATGTTTTCATAATGCTATACAATATTACAAATATTCTTGAGCCATTCTATAGCTGAATCAAATAATCTATATATGTCCTTCAGTTCATCCTCATAGGCATACACTCCACACACAAGTAAATGACCCTTTGATTGAATTTCACTCACATTCAGGACTGTTATATAGTGCCCATCTGTTGTTTACATTTACCAACACTTGTGCTGACATGGTTCAAAGTTCACAATTTCCTCAGGAGGTTGAATCCATTCATCATCTCATGGGGGCCATCCACCAAATTTCATTTCTTATTAGATTAGATTAGATTAGATTAGATTTACTTTCATTCCAATTGATCCGTAGTGAGGAGGTCCTCCAGGATGTGGAACATGTCAGAAAAACAACAATACATGACAAATATTTACAACTAAAACAAATAAGCTAATGTACCATTCCACAGGTCCCAAGTGGAATGATCGTCATTTTTTAATGAACACTAAGAGTCATTTTACAAATACTAATGCACTGAATTTAAAATAAATTTTTTTTATTTATTTATAAGGTAATAAACAAGGAATACAACTACTGTAATACTTATTTACAATGAACACATTACTGCACTGAAATGGTGCAGAAGTTAGATTATACTTACACACAACCACACACACACACACACACAGACACACAAATTTTCAGTGAACACATTACTGCACTGAAATTGTGCAGAAGTTATGTTGTACTTATATACAAATCAGTTGGTTTTTACAATGAACACATTACTGCACTGAAATGGTGCAGAAGTTAGATTATATTTACACACAAACCCCCCCCCCCCCCCCCCCACACACACACACACAAATTTTCAGTGAACCCATTACTGCACTGAAATTGTGCAGAAGTTATGTTGTACTTATATACAAATCAGTTGGTTTTACTAAGAAATTCATCAGTAGAAGGAGTTGGCCACCAATAAATCCTTTAGGCTTCTCTTAAACTGAATTTCATTGGTTGTTAAGCTATTTATGGCTGCTGGCAAGTTATTGAAAATGTGTGTTCCTGAATAATGCACACCTTTTTGTACAAGACTAAGTGACTTTAAATCCTTGTGAAGATTATTCTTATTTCTAGTATTGATTCCATGAATTGAGCTGTTGGTTTGAAAAAGTAATATATTTTTAATGACAAATTTCATTAAGGAATAAATATATTGGGAAGCTGTAGTTAGTATCCCTAGTTCCCTAAACAGGCTTCTGCAGGATGTTCTTGAGTTCACACCACATATAATTCTTACTGCACGTTTTGTGCCCGGAAAACTTCAGCTTGGCTTGGTGAATTACCCCAAAAAATAATCCCATATGACATTATGGAATGAAAGTAAGCATAGTGTGCCAGCTTTTTCATTTTTATATCCCCTATGTCTGACAAAATTCGCATTGCAAACAGAGATTTGTTAAGACGCTTCAGCAGTTCTGTGGTGTGCTCCTCCCAGTTGAATTTATTATCAAGCTGTAATCCCAAGAATTTAACACTGTCCACTTCTTCTATCTTCTTGTCATCGTATGTTAGACATATACGATGTCCATTTACAGCCCATAGTTCTTTCCAAGTTGTCTCTGAGTCAAAGCCTTGCCAATTTTCCTTAAAGGTGGCCTTGATTTAAGTCTGTTTGTAGATGCCAAACATTTAGGGCATTCTGGATTGTCTAGGATTTTTCTGTACACTCTTGTGGCTAACCATGATTGTTGCCTAATTTCAGGGGGCTCTGTGTTTGCTAGGTTGCGAAGCCAGGCACATGAGATGGACTCGAGTGTTCCAGAGATTATTTGCATTGTCTCCTTCAGTTGGATGTCCAATTTAGTTAAATGGGCAATTCTCATCCAGACCGGTGAACAGTGTTCAGCAGACAAGGGGTACTGCTTAATTTCTAATTTTGCTCCCAAATATTTACATTCATCCCCAAGCCTGATGCATTGGCCATTCGTAGAAAGCTGTAGATTTTTGTTTGTATCTCTATTGTTAAAGTGCATTATTGTGATGGGTGTTTTGCTTGGGTCTGGATGTAAATGTCACTTCGAGTAGTAGGCATTCAATGTTTCCAGGTTTTCATTCAGCACTTTTACTTCAATATGCAATGACCAAGTCATCTGCATACAAAAATTTACATGATTTGGTGTCTAGCATGTCAGCAATACATAGAGTCAAAAGTATGGGTGCTAGTACAGAACCATATGGCAGACCGTTTTTCAGAACCACACAGTTGCTGTTCATATCATGTTTTGATTTTACTGTCTGTTAATATGTTTTTTAGTATTGTGTAAGTCTGTTTGCAGTTGATAATTTGAGCCCCTCAGTCCATTCTGTGTTGAAAGCTGATGCAATATCAATAAGAACCAGACCAGTTTCCATCTTTTTTTAGAAGCCTTTCTCAGTACAGGTTGTGAGGGACAACACCTGATCGCAACAATTTCTATCTGCTTGAAAATCTGCTTCTCACATAGGAAGGTTGGCTTCAATGTACAAAGAAAGTCTAGTCAATAGTATTCTCTCGTACAGTTTATAAGAGGTACATAGCAGGAATATTGGTCTGCAGTTCTTTGTATTATCTCCAGTCTTTTCGGGTTTTGGCATAGCAATGACTTTACTTTTGCTTCTTTCCAGACCTTCGGGAGTGTATTGGTTCTGATGCATTCCTTGCAGAGCTCAGCCAACCACCCTCTTCTTAAAATTCCCAGTTACTTCTAGAATTCTGGTACGATCTCATCAGGTCCAGCTCCTTTTACTGTCATTAGCTCCAAAGCCTGGGTAATCTTATCCGTTTCCACTTAATTCACAATGTCCGTGTCGGTTGAATAATTAAGTAATATATTGTTCAGGTTTTTCAAAAGGTCTTTCTTATCAGCTTTCTTTAGTTGGACTCTGGAGGTCTCAGGACAGTCACAATCTCAGATGGAATAGAACCAACCAAGAGATAGCCTGCGAGGTACAGTGGTGCTGCCTAAGTTCTGCAGCAGGCCCCTGCCCTTCCTGCTGGAATGAGTAAAATCTAGACTTCCCATTGCCTCCTTCCATCTGTTCCTGCATTTCTCATTCTTAGTGTTGACCAGTTTTTCCGCAGTCTTGCTCTCCCCACTCCTCTTAAATTGCTACATTAGTGTTTCAAACTTTTTTGTCCAGCAGGGGTTTTATTCCTTCCTAACCCTTCAAGGAGTAGCATTTAGGGCTGTCTTGTGTACCAGATTTATAAATCTGTTGTAGTTCTCAGGTCTCAACAGTATCCAATTTATTGTCTGCTTGGTGTAGGGTTGATATGTATTCCAGTCAGCTTTCCTCAAGTTCCATCATGAGACTGGTTGGCGTTTTATAACTGGGACTGATAGTCTGACCTTTACAATTACAACTGAGTGTCGGCTCCATGGGAACATCTCGAGCACTCTTCTTGTAGCTTGCACAGTTGTGTATGTCTCGCCGTCTGTGGCAAAGGTTAGGTCAGGTGTCAGTATTGCGCTCCATGCCTTTGATTTGAAGGTCATTGTGTCCTTGGAGTCGAACAGGAGATATAGGTCTATCAGTCACCTAATCCAATGCCTTCAGCTGCAGATCATAGATAATTCCATTTGGCATACTGACAGTTCAGATCATCAGCATAAGCTGCTGGATGGTTAGCCTTGGGTTAAATATCTATGAGCCACTTCTGTGCTGGATGTTTATAAACATTATAAAGCGTCAGCTCCCCCTGTTTTACACTTACAACATGTTCAGCGGGCATTACTTTTGTGTTTAAATTCCCTAGAAGTTCACCATATAGCGGAGATGCCGAGTTGCTGATAGGCACAACAAAAAGACTGTCGGAAAGTGAACTTTTGGCCACTAAGGCCTTTGTTGAAAATAGACAACGTACCCTCACACACTCACACAAACATAATTCACGTACGTATGACTGCACTCTCTGGCAGCTGAGTAGTGTCGCCTCAGCTCCCAGAGACTGCAATTGTGAGTGTGTGAGTTGTGTTTGCGCAAGTGTGTGTATGTTGTCTATTTTCTACAAAGGCCCTATTGGTGAAAGCTCACTTTCCACAGTCTTTTTGTTGTGCCTATCCACGATTCAGCATCTCTGCTGTATGGAGAGTAGCAACTATCCTTTTCATAATATTGTTACACTCCATCCTGAATTTTCCATTGTTTGATTTTCCCAACAAGGTCGTTCTTTACTAGGGTAGCCATTCCGTGCTTGTCATGACTGATGTAACCCACATTAGGGAATCCTGACACTTTGGGTCAACTGATAGTTTTGTGGGGGACTCTAAATAATAATATCGCTGACAGACAATGTATGCACTCTCTTCTGGAGCCATAGTTAGTATGCTCTATGCTTTTGTGCCGAATGTGATCTGAACATGTAACTTCTGATGTGGTGGTTTTCACAGTGCTGGTGATACAATAGTGAAATATTACCAACAGTGCTGTTTCCTACATACCATTTTATTTCCACTTAGAACAATATGTAGCGTCCATTCAGTATGAAAGCACAGATCATACTAACTATGGCTCCGGAAGAGAGCATCTACATCATCTGTCACTGATATTATTGTTTAGGGTTCCCACAGTTTCATCAGTCAGATTTGCCTCTTGTAGGAGTATGATACTTACTCTTTCGCAGGTTAAAATTTTTTCAAGGAATTCTCCCTTTGTCCTCATACAGCCCAGCCTCCTATGTTAAAATCACATACATTCAGTCTTTTCATGTTAAAACTGCTTATTTGCTCAGTTTGCCTTTATATGGACTGGAAGGTGACAGTGTGTCTCGTTTCTGTACTTGTGTACTTTTCACCACTGTGCTGCACTACAGCGTTCCCCAGAGTACACCATCTGGGAGGTTGTCTGTCATTCATAATTACTATGAAAATACTTGTAGGATTTAAAGCGAAGAATATGAGACACATTTAGCAGAGAACAGTAAAGAAGACCGTTATTCATGCATAATCTATGTATTGTATCCTTCCCCCTACTTTTAGTTTGAAATTTTACAAGTATTTTCATAGCAATTACAAATTAACAACCACAAATTTTCATGATGAGTCCTCTTTAATTGCTGAGAAGGAATTAGCAGTTTTGAAAGTTAAAATAGATTTTATCTGATTTTAATAGTGTCTATTAGCAATCTTTTGAATTTTGCTTCCTGGTAATCATTCTGTTGCCTTGAAATTCTAGTTTCCTTGAGCAAAATTTTCTTCTTGATACAATAACTTGCTTTTTAAACAGTCTCACTTCCAAACAAAGTGGAAATTCCTTCTATTTTCAATGAACTAAATCCACTGCTGTGCCATTTCACTCTGTAATCTCTTTAGCTTAATGTTCTGTAGACCTCATCAAGAAGGATAATAATTACATATGTGCAACAAGTTGAGAAGTAAATTTTTACTTTAGCTACTGATCTCGTTTTGTTGATTCCAGAGAGTGCATAAAAGGCCTCTTCATATGTTATGTTTTGTAGTTAATAAGATCAGAGGTTATCGTACCTTCAGCATCCAGAATCCACCACAGCTCAATGGTGAAGGCCACAATGTATGCCACCTATGAAACAAAACAAAAAATAATGTATTACAAAAGAAGTCTTATTACTGCAGCTATTTGTTGCCCCCATGTCAGCAACACTCCATCCTTAAGAATTAGATGTACAGCTTTGGGGATTCTACTACAACCAATAAATAACACTAACTAATTTTTGTAAACTCAACACTAGTTCATGGATGACATTTTCGGATGCTGGCTGCTAATTAGTATGGGACAATGCATTGCAAAAGTTCATGAATGGCTTTTAGGTCTAAAATTACCTCATAGATGGCGTCTTTGAGAGATGCTGACGGTTCTGTAAGTGAATGGAGGGGAGAGAAGATTAGACTAATTACAGCACGCAAAGAGGCATTTAAGGAGTCATTCTTCCCGCTTCCACATGCAAATGGAACCAGAAGAAACCCTAACCCAATGCTAAGTACCCTCTGCCATGCACGTCACGTCAAGGTATGTATGTTGAAGTAGTACATGTGGGACAGGATTCAAATCCGCGTGTGCTCATCCATATTTAGTTTTTTTTTTTTTCATATATCAAAGCAAGCGAATTTTTCGCCGCTTACTTCAAGGTCACTTTCTTTTCTAAAAAAGACGCTTTTCTAGTTAATGTCATTTCTTCGTACGCTTGTGTTATTTCCCTCTAATGCGAGTTGACCATCGCATTTCTGTTAACAGGAAGCGAGGCACCGACAAGCTTAATGACCGCATTCATTTCAAGGCAAAGTGTCAAACATTGTTAACACAAAGAAACTGGTCGAGTTAAACGGCAGTATGAACCGTAGTCGTGTTTTTGAGTAACGGAGAGAAATCGACATCCCGTGAGTTTCGTAACTAGTAAACAAGGTCGATTTGTTTCGCGCGTTGCTACGTAGCAAAAGCGACGTATCAGTTTGAGATGTATCGCAACAGTTGTGCTCCAGATATGTTTTCCTTTTAGTATTTACTATAGGCTTTGCAGTCTAGCATGAAAATAGGCAAGCATTCTTAATTATAACCTGTGTCTAACGTTAAATTACCTCCTATAAACTGTAGGAGATAACGTAAGCTTCCACAATGATTTTTCATTCTACAGCGAAGTGTGCGCAGGGTATGCAGGAGAACTTCTGTGAAATTTGGAAGGTAGGAGATGAGGTACTAGCAGAAAGGTAGCAAGTTCGAGTCCGCTCCGGCACACAGTTTTATTCTGTCAAGAAGTTTCAAAATAGCAGTTTCACTTGCAAATGATACAAATTTATTGTTACAAATCTCAGACAGTAACAGGATAATATAGTAAATCATGTTCCTGATGGAAGTGACTCATCGTTCATAATCTTTAACTAAAAAAATATAAAAAAAGTCTGTTGTTCCAGTTACTTAAAACGATGACTCAGTTAGTGAAGCCCCTAGACGGCACAATACTGGGCCTAACAGCAGACGTTAGAAGGAAAGGAGGAGGATCAGGCTTTACTGTCCCGCCATTAGTGACCTCGCCCAAGTTCGGATTTGAGAAAAACACTAATACGTATTATCAAGAGTGTGTGTGGGAGGGGGTGGGGGTGATTACATGCCCACTATAAAAAATTTAAAGAGGAAGAAAATTCGTTGATTTTTTCTGACTAACATTAACAACATACTTTTTAAAGAGGCGCTGTTGTGTAAGTATGGTTCTGAACCTGAAATGTCTTTTAGCACACTCTTAGCAGTTATCAACGCACTTTCAATAAGATATAGTATAAAGGGGGAGGGGACTTCATGATCACGACAAAAAAATTGTAAAAGTACAAATTTCGTTTGTTGTTGACTTTTACTGAAAACATACTTTTTAAAGAGGTGTTGACGTGTAGCATTTTAGAGAGATATTGAGAATTACGTAGCGTCCTGAACCTGAAAATACTGAATACGTGATTCATTGTGAAAAGTCACATCCACTGCTAAGACTTAAATTTTTGGGCTAAGTTTATCAGAACAATTTAAAACATTCATTGAATCTGGTAGAAGACTTCATTAAAAACAATTTTTTTCAAAATTTTGAGATATAATGTACCTGACTTACCTATATTTTCGAAAGGTGTATTGCAAGGGTTATGCAGTTTAGGGGAATCACGGAAAATGTAAATCTGGATAGCCAAGTGATGATTTGAATCTATGTCCTCCAGAATGCGATTAATGTCTGACCGTTGCGAATGATTGTAGCTGTTAAGCTCTTTTAAGGCACATGTTGACAACATTCGAGGACGTAGCCATAGGAGTTCGGACCCGCCTGTCACCATCAGCTAAATGAAATTACACGCTCTAGTTGCCGTGTACTGGAATTGAAAAATATTATGATTTTCAGTCTTACGATGTAAAAGGGATACGCTCTATAAGCACTCAAAAAGGTCATCGATAGATTTCGAATAGCGAGATAGCAATGGAATAGCCCATCCATAGTTTATCTAAAACCAACTGCTGTACTTTGTTGAAGTTACGTGAGCTCAGGTGTTGTTTTGTTAATCAGTCCAATTCTTACTTGCAGATGAATACAATATAAATGCTGCCGTTTACTGTTTTTGTACTGTGTGCTGTTGTGGTAGTTGCCAATTATAGATGAGTTTGTAACAAGAAAGAAGAGGTAAAACAATTTTGATTCTTCCATTAGCATTGAGGTAAGTTAGAAACATGTACGCATTACTATAATAGCCTACTTACATATCAACGCACCTCAACGTTACCACTGGAGTCGCTATTTGGAGACTGATAGAACTTTGCGGTTGCAGTATTTCAGAAATTCACAAGACAGAGGAGAGGTAAACATAATTACAAATAAAATTCACTTAAAATCAGTGCATAAAGATACATTTGGATTTGCCTGTGTCGGCAGAAAATGCTTTAATCAACAAAAATATCTCCCAACCTGTGATGGTTGCATTTCTTTAAAAAATATCCCCAAAAATCCTATCATTAGAAGCCTATATGGCAAGATAGCGCCCAATCTAGTCAGCCGGGCGGTACTCAATTTAGAAACTAGTTTTGATACAGATCGATAGGGAGGAGTTTGTGGAGAGTGGAAGGGGTATGTGATGACAGCACATCGTATAGTTCGTTTCTTAAACATGTTTTCAGTGGGCTGTTGAATTCCCACGATCCGACCTTGCCTTGCATCCCACCCTGCCGACTCCCCACCCCCCCTCCCCCTTTTCGTCCAAAAACTATTTATGCCCTTGTAATACTATAATAATTGAAGCCAGGAGACCAAACATCCACAATGCACAATTAGATGAAAATCAGTTGTCCATCTTTTGTTGTGATGCACTTTATTTTATTTTAAAACAATGAACAACAAGCAGTTTTTCCTAATACTTTACCGAATGGGGTAGCTCATGCTTAGGCGCTGAGCTATCAATCCTTGGATTTGGGAGGTGAGGTGGTTCGAATTCATCCGCCGAAAACCTTGAAAATGTTTGTGTGTGTGTCGTTTTCAGTTTAGGCCCTTACTATAGGCCGCAGCCAATTCCTTCAGAATACCTTTCTTCTCTGACAGATTCCATGTTCCTTAAAGATGCAGCCTCTCGGCATAAATGAAGAAAGCTGCATCATAGACGAACCAAACATCTCTTCGGAAACTCCCACCATTAAAAATCATATTTACATTGGAAGGCGGCCACCGATCTTCAATTTGTACCATGTCTCATTTGTGGAACGGCGATATATATCATGGCTCCAAGTTTTATTACATGAAAGATGTTCTACTATGAAATTTCTTATTCATAATGTCAGTGGAATAGTGAGTGCAACTGTCACAATTCTAACATATTTGTAAATAAACATCACATAAAAGTCAATGTATGTTGCGCATCATAGAAGAGTCCGCCCCATTACCTGAAGCCGGCACAGTAGCTCAGCGTGTTCGGTCAGAGGGTTAGCTGGCCTCTGTAATAAAAAACTGAGTTAACCGATCAACAACGAACGAACTTACGACGTCTGCCCCGAGCAGATGAAACGAACAATAGCGAACAAAATGATATATATATATATATATATATATATATATATATATATATATTGGGCGACGTGCGCGTCGACAGTGGGGATGTCAGCGCGTTGGGATGCCACGCACGGGGGCCAGGGTTCGATTCCCGGCTGGGGTGGGAAATTTTCTCCCCACAGGGACTGCGTGTTGTGCTGTTCTCATCATCATTTCATCCCCACTGTCGACGCGCACGTCGCCCAATGTGGCATCGCACTCAATAAGACTTGCACTTGGCAGCCGAACTTCCCGCCTGGGAACTCCTGGCCACTGACGCCATATGATCATTCCTATTTTTCCATCATAGAGGGACTTATTAGCACCAAAGACTGTACAACCGTATTTTCATGGATAAATACAAAACCATTTGTGAAATCGCATACATTAGATGATTATCTGATATCTGATATCAATGCCTGAATCACTGTTAAGACCACTCATAGTACCGGTGTAGCCCGTTTTGTTTTATAAATAAATTTGGTCGCTATAGCTTCAAGTTTTAATTCACTTAAGGAAATCGGAAAAAAAATTATTGCAATGAAAACAACTTTAATAAAATTTGATATTGAATTGGGGAACTTCGGATGATTCGATGTGCTGAAGGAGCCGGCCTGTGTGGCCGAGCGGTTCTAGGCGCTGCAGTCTGTAACCGCGCGACCGCTACGGTCGCAGGTTTGAATCCTGCCTCGAGCATGGATGTGTGTGATATCCTTAGGTTAGTTAGGTTTAAGTAGTTCTAAGTTCTAGGGGATTGATGACCTCAGATATTGAGTCCCATAGTGCTCAGAGCCATTTGAACCGTTTTTGCTGAAGGAACTCTGACTTAGATTCAGATGAGTCGTAAATTTGAATACAAGACTGTAGTAGGAGAAAGATACTTGAAAACGTTAAAGTTCGTAAGTTATTCAAACCAATGTAGTAAACCTTTATGTTAGAAGACTGAGTTGCGTTTTGTTAGCCGGCCGCTGTGGCCGAGCGGTTCTAGGCGCTTCCGTCCGGAACCGCGCTGCTGCTATTGTCGCAGGTTCGAATCCTACCTCGGGTATGGATGTGTGTGATGTCCTTATGTTAGTTAGGTTTAAGTAGTTCTAAGTCTAGGGGACTGATGACTTCAGATGTTAAGTCCCATAGTACTTAGAGCCATTAGAACAATTTTGCGTTTTGTTGGCAATAGGAAATACATTATATTCGAATTTTAATTCGTTTGGCAGTAGGATGAAGTTATTATACTGCAAAAAAAAAAAAAATGTTGTGCTTCCTGATGAAAGTTGGTTCTGTCCTGGTGCCAGTGATGGCTGGATGTTGGTTAGGAAGAGGCCAGTTGAGAGCCTGCAGCCATTCTGTCTGCAAGATGGACACGCTGGTCCCACATCTGGAGGAATGGTGAGGGGTGCATTTTCGTATGACACAAGGAGCATTCTCGTGGTTATCCCACGCACCCTAACTCCAAATATGTACGTCAGTCTGGTGATTCAATCTACTGTGCTGCAATTCATGAACAGCATTCCCGAAGGTGTTTTCCAACAGGATAAAACTTGCCCACAGATCACTGTTGTAACCCAGAATATTCTACAGAGTGTCGACATCTTTCCTTGGCCTGTTCAGTCACCAGATCTGTCTCCAGTGGAAGTCATGTAGGACATCATCGGATGACATCTCCAATATCATCCACAAACAGCCTTAACTGTCCCTGCATTGACTAGCACGTGCAACACGCGTGGAACTATATCCCACAAACTCATCCTCATCCGCTGCCTGTGCGACAACACAATGAATGCACGTTTGCATACTTGCTTTCAATATTCTGGCGGTTGCACTCGTTATTAATGCACCAGCATTTCACATTTGCAATGGATTATCTCGCGCTTACATGAACCTGTGATTTTGCTATGTTAATCACTTACATACGTCACCTCGACAAATGTAAACCCGAAATTTCATTACTCTTCATTCATTGTCTTTTGGTGTTGCGATATTTTTACTGTTGAGAAAATATGTTATAGTTTTTAAAGAAAAGCTTTTCTTGCTGCCGGCCGCGGTGGTCTAGCGGTTCTGGCGCTGCAGTCCGGAACCGCGGGACTGCTATGGTCGCAGGTTCGAATCCTGCCTCGGGCATGGGTGTGTGTAATGTCCTTAGGTAAGTTAGGTTTAAGTAGTTCTAAGTTCTAGGGGACTTATGACCTAAGATGTTGAGTCCCATAGTGCTCAGAGCCATTTGAACCATTTGAACCTTTTCTTGCTTAATTTCATAGACTAAAGACTGTGTGTATAAAGGCTTCCTGAAAACATAAATTGTATATAGAATTAAAAAATAAAGACGTGTGTTTTCAGAATAAAATGAAAAACGAAGCCTTTTAAGGTCTTCTTTAACAAATCGGAGCCCCTCATCTGACAAAATCCTGGTTACGTCCTTGCAACATCTTGCAGAAGCTCAATGCTGCTGCCGGATCGAGACTCAAACTCGAGACCTTCTGTGAAGTTTGAAAGAGAAGAGATGACATACTGACTGAAGTAAGACTGTGAGGAGGGTTCGTGAGTCATGCTCGGGTAACTCAGGCAATAAATCACTTGCACACGAAAGGCAAAGGTCCAATACCGTAACATACTCTGACCTTCCCCAGTACTAAACACTGAATTCGCGCCTTACTGTCATAGTCCAGTCAAATGGTGTTCAGAAAGGCCAAATAGCGAAAGTTCTGGAGATTTTTTTTTCGACAAGCTTTGAATACGTTTTCGAGGGCGCTGAATCCGAATTTTCAAAGTCTCACCAGAAATGGGTCAAAATGGGAAAGAACACGAAAAATGGATCTTTTATAGGTTTTTCGCTTAAAACTCAGAAACGATGCAATTTTCGGCAAAGTTGACTATTTATGGAAGTAAAGAGCATAAAATTTTCCACAAAATAGGTCTTAGTGACCTTCTTTTTTCTTTTTTTATGTGAGCCTAAGCAACAGCTCACTGCTTGTGTTTCTGGACGGATTTCTATTTAGCATAAGACTAGATGTTCTGTTTTCACCAATAATAAGCTTGCTGGCCACGAACCACCGCCGTACTGATCCTGGACAAAATGGGTTCTTCACTTTAGCTAGAGTGTGGTTGTCACTTCCCTCCCACAACACCTTGATAATTCTCAACTGGAACAGTTTTCTTTTCGGCACTTGGGCATGTTTTTTCTGAAACGAAAATGTGTCTCTCTACTTTACAAATATTAGTCATCAAACCGATTAAAGTGAAAATCTGATTTAAGTAAAAAAGTTGTTTTGAAAGGATAACACTTCATAGCATTTACTTCATTTATTGAGTTTGTAAGTAATACATTTCTTAACAATGGGTAACTCAAAATAGCAGTAAAATTTAGTTGCACTTTTACGCTGAACTTTGCCATTGCTGTACTCCATATCAAAATTACACTATCGTACTATGAAATTTCACGATAACCTTACAAACTTTTCAAGCCACCGAGCGTTACTAACAAGACGATATTCATTTTCCCCTCATTTCTTGTCCTCTGAAACCAGTCAATCACTCACTGTTGTAGCGTCCGACAGAAAATTTCAAAACATACACTTTATCAACATCTACAAACAGTTGATATGTTTTGGTGCGACTCGATTGCATACAACCGTTCCACACGAAACGTGGACGACGATGGTCCTCGCCTCGCATAAAGACGCATGAAGGGTAGCGCTTGGGTGTTGTTGAACAAAACTGCATGATAATGCTGCGCTTAGCTCCGATTGTTCCAGTGAATCAGCGATACGAAAGGGGTAGGATTTATTACGTCATACCACTATTGATAGTAGTGCCCCTTACCTAAGGTTCGTTCAGGTAACTGTTGCAGCCGTTGGAATCACGCGAATGTTATTGACGGAGACATTCTTCCAGTTCCACTGATCTGGGACTGACCGAACGCAGTTCGAGTAGCGGCCAATGAATGGTTGCAACTTACAAATAGTTTCGACTGATCTGGTGACTCCAAAGCATTTAATAACTGTACCCCAAAGAGATAAATTCGCGCATGCGCAAAGCTTTTGTGTTCAGTTCCGTTGCCTTCTCATGGAGAAAAAAGTAAGTATTTGGTTCCTGCTAGCCTCTTAAATGGATGGTACATCTCAACCTAGTGTCATTTTATTCCCTTGAGGGATTTTTCTGCAGAAATGTGTTGCACATATGAATTGTAATGTCATTTTATTACCTCGAGAGATTTTTCTGCAGAAATGTGTTGTATACAGGGTGAGTCACCTAACGTTACCGCTGGATATATTTCGTAAACCACATCAAATACTGACGAACCGATGCCACAGACCGAACGTGAGGAGAGGGGCTAGTGTAATTGTTTAATACAAACAATATAAAAATGCACGGAAGTATGATTTTTAACACAAACCTACGTTTTTTTTTAATGGAACCACGTTAGTTTTGTTAGCACATCTGAACATGTAAACAAATACGTAATCAGTGCCGTTTGTTGCATTGTAAAATGTTAATTACATCCGGAGATATTGTAACCTAAAGTTAACGCTTGAGTACCACTCCTCCGCTGTTCGATCGTGTGTATCGGAGAGCACCGAATTACGTAGGGATCCAAAGGGAACGGTGATGGACCTTAGGTACAGAAGAGACTGGAACAGTACATTACGTCCACATGCTAATACCTTTTTATTGGTCTTTTTCACTGACGCACATGTACATTACCAAAGGACGTGGAGGACGCATAAATTGGCCAGCCCGTTCGCCTGATCTTAGACCTCTGGACTTCTTTCTGTGGGGTACGTTAAAGGAGAATGTGTACCGTGATGTGCCTACAATCCCAGAGGATATGAAACAACGTACAGGGCTATTACAAATGATTGAAGCGATTTCATAAATTCACTGTAGCTCCATTCATTGACATATGGTCACGACACACTACAGATACGTAGAAAAACTCATAAAGTTTTGTTTGACTGAAGCCGCACTTCAGGTTTCTGCCGTCAGAGCGCTCGAGAGCGCAGTGAGACAAAATGGCGACAGGAGCCGAGAAAGCGTATGTCGTGGTTGAAATGCACTCACATCAGTCAGTCATAACAGTGCAACGACACTTCAGGACGAAGTTCAACAGAGATCCACCAACTGCTAACTCCATTCGGCGATGGTATGCGCAGTTTAAAGCTTCTGGATGCCTCTGTAAGGGGAAATCAACGGGTCGGCCTGCAGTGAGCGAAGAAACGGTTGAACGCGTGCGGGCAAGTTTCACGCGTAGCCCGCGGAAAATTGGCTCATGCCACAACTGGAGACCGACAGCGCCGACTTCATCTTTCAACAGGATGGTGCTCCACCGCACTTCCATCATGATGTTCGGCATTTCTTAAACAGGAGATTGGAAAACCGATGGATCGGTCGTGGTGGAGATCATGATCAGCAATTCTTGTCTTGGCCTCCACGCTCTCCCGACTTAACCCCATGCGATTTCTTTCTGTGGGGTTATGTGAAAGATTCAGTGTTTAAACCTCCTCTACAAAGAAACGTGCCAGAACTGCGAGCTCGCATCAACGATGCTTTCGAACTCATTGATGGGGACATGCTACGCCGAGTGTGGGAGGAACTTGATTATCGGCTTGATGTCTGCCGAATCACTAAAGGGGCACATATCGAACATTTGTGAATGCCTAAAAAAACTTTTTGAGTTTTTGTATGTGTGTGCAAAGCATTTTGAAAATATCTCAAATAATAAAGTTATTGTAGAGCTGTGAAATCGCTTCAATCATTTGTAATAACCCTGTATTGTGGCAGCCTGCGGCGACATTACACCAGATGTACTGCGGCGTGTATGACATTCATTACGCCAGAGATTGCAATTGTGTGCAGCAAAAGATGGCCACCACATTGAACATCTATTGGTCTGACATGTCGGGACACACTCTATTCCACTCCGTAATTGAAAACGGAAACCACGTGTGTACGTATACCTCACCCCTCATGGTAATGTACATGTGCGTCAGTGAAAAAGACCAGTAAAAAGGTGTTAACATGTGGACGTAATGTACTGTTCCAGTCTCTTCTGTACCTAAGGTCCATCACCGTTCCCTTTGGATCCCTACGAAATTCGGTGCTCTCCGATACACACGATCGAACAGCGGAGGAGTGGTACTCAAGCGTTAACTTTAGGTTACAATATCTCCGGATGTAATTAACATTTTACAATGCAACAAACGGCACTGATTACGTATTTGTTTACATATTCAGATGTGCTAACAAAACTAACGTGGTTCCATTTAAAAAAACGTAGGTTTGTGTTAAAAAACATACTTCCGTGCATTTTTTTATGGTTTGTATTAACCAATTACACTAGCCCCTCTCCTCACGTTCGATCTGTGGAATCGATTCGTCAGTATTTGATGTGGTTTACGAAATATATCCAGCGGTAATGTTAGGTGACTCACCCTGTATATGAATCCTTGGCTATCGAATGCGAAAGGATCTCAATATCTTCGGTTGTTCACTTTCAAAATGAGTCAATTTTCCCTCTTCCATACAGGGCTCGTATCACAAGAGCCGATAATGGTGCAAAAGCATGGCACCCTGCGACATCACCCACGGGCTCGACGTCGCTTCAAAAAAGAAGTATCGACGTATGTGCAGAAAAGATCAGTGCTGACACGTTCATATCACATGGAAGGTCGGTTAATGAAGTCATATTGACAACAAATGTCAGCACAATTCTGCCCTACGCCACCATGGACGTGCCTCACGACTGGATGGTTGTCGCACCCCTCGTACCCACATTTCACCCCATTTATTTATTTATTTATTGTTCCGTAGGACCAAATTAAGGAGAAGTCTCCATGGTCATGGAATGAGTCAATACATGAAATTATAACACGATATTAGAATTAGATAAAATGAAATATAAAAAAACATATTCAGGTGACAAGTCGTAAGTTTAAATGAAGAAAATCAACAATCTAACACTGGAATTTGCTTAATTTTTTAGCTCTTCCAGGAGCTCCTCGACAGAATAGAAGGAGTGAGCCATGAGGAAACTCTTCAGTTTAGACTTAAAAGAGTTTGGGCTACTGCTAAGATTTTTGAGTTCTTGTGGTAGCTTATTGAAAATGGATGCAGCAGAATACTGCACTCCTTTCTGCACGAGAGTCAAGGAAGCGCATTCTACATGCAGATTTGATTTCTGCCTAGTATTAACTGAGTGAAAGCTGCTAACTCTTGGGAATAGGCTGATCTTGCTAACAACAAACGACATTTAAGAAAATATATACTGTGAGGGCAATGTCAGAATTCCCAGATTTTTGAATAGGGGTCGACAAGACGTTCTCGAACTTACACCACATATAGCTCGAACAGCCCGTTTTTGAGTCAAAAATACCCTGTTTGAATCAGAAGAATTACTCCAAAAAATAATACCATACGACATAAGCGTATGAAAATATGCGAAGTAGAGTACTTTTCGTGTTGAAGTGTCACTTATTTCAGATACTGTTCTAATGGTAAATAAAGCAGCATTTAGCTTCTGAGCAAGATCCTGGACATGGGCTTTCCACAACAGCTTACTATCTATCCGAACGCCTAGGAACATGAACTGTTCCGTCTCGCTTATAATATGCCTATTCTGTCTGATCAAAATATCGGTTCTTGTTGAATTGTGAGTTAGAAACTGTAAAAACTGAGTCTTAGTGTGATTTAGCATCAAATTATTTTCCACAAGCCACGAACTTATTTCATGAACTACATTATTTGATACTGTTTCAATATTACACACAAGATCCTTCACTATCAAGCTGGTGTCATCAGCAAACAGAAATATTTTTTAATCACCTGTGATACTAGAAGGCATATCATTTATATAAATAAGAAACAGCAGTGGCCCCAGCACCGACCCTTGGGGAACGCCCCACTTAACAGTGCCCCATTGGGACTGAACATCACTACCACTCTCAATATTGCGGAGAATTACCCTCTGCTTTCTGTTGTTAAAGTAAGAGGCGAACCAATTGCAAGCTACTCCCCTTACTCCATAATGGTCCAACTTCTGCAGTAATATTTTGTGGTCAACACAGTCAAAAGCCTTCGTTAAATCAAAGGAAACACCTAGCGTTCGCAACCTTTTATTTAATCCGTCCAGAACCTCACAGAGAAAAGAGAATATAGCATTTTCAGTTGTTAAACCATTTCTAAAACCAAACTGAACATTTGACAACAAATTATGTGAATTTAAATGCTCTAGTAACCTTGTATATACAACCTTCTTGATAACTTTAGCAAACACCGATGGCATAGAAATAGGTCTAAAATTGTCAACATTATCAATGTCTCCCTTTTTATAAAGTGGCTTCACTACCGAGTACTTTAATCGGTCAGGAAACCGACCACTCCTAAAGGAAAAGTTACAGATATGGCTGAGAACTGGGCTAACATACATAGAACAATACTTCAGTATTCTGCTAGATACCCCGTCATATCCATGAGAGTTCTTGGTCTTTAGTGATTTAATTATTAACTCAATCTCCCTATTGTCAGTATCATGGAGGAGCATTTCAGGGAACAGTCTCGGAACACTTTTTTCTAAGAGCGCTATATGATTCCCTGTTGGGACTAGGTTTCTATTTAGTTCACCTGCTATGTTCAGAAAGTGATTATTAAATACTGTACATATATGCGACTTATCAGTAACACGGACATTCCCACTACGCACTGATTCTATATCCTCGACCTGTCTCTGCAGACCAGCAACTTCCTTTACGACTTCTTCTGATGCGTCTGCGATTGAGGTCAAAACGGCGACGTCTAGCGTTGAAATCACGCTGTTTTTTTATTGGTGTCTGAGGAAAATATTTCAGACAAACAGCCTCTCAGAGTCGAAACGAAAGGGCCTGTGGGGGTGGCATAAATGGCGTCAATGAAACCACGCCTTTCCTTAGGGCACTGATTCCCGCATATTTCGCGATCGAAAACGACAGTTCTCAGTGCGATCAGCAACAGGTCGACGTTTTTGACAACCTTTGGTGATGCTGACACCCCCGGATGTTTCAATCCAATACCCAAAAAGGGAAGTAGGAGTAATCCGCTGAATTACATGCCCGTATCACTAACGTCGATTTGCAGTAGGGTTATGGTACATATACTGTATTTGAACATTATGATGTACCTTGAAGAAAACGATTTATTGACACATAGTCAGCACAGATTCAGAAAATATCGCTCATGTGAAACACAACTAGCTCTTTATACTCATGAAGTAATGACTGCTATCGACAGATATGTCAAATTGATTCCATATTTTTAGATTTCCAGAAGGCTTTCGACACCGTTCCTCACAAGTGTCTTCTAACCAGACTGCGTGCCTATGGAATATCGCCTCAGTTGGCGACTGGATTCGTAACTTCCTGTCACAAAGGTCACAGTTCGTAGCAATAGACGGAAAGTCATTGAGTAAAACAGAAGTAACATCCGGTGTTCCCAAGGTAGTGTTATAGGCCTTGTATTGTTCCTGATCTCTGTCATTTACCGTCTTCTAAAGCCATCAGACGACAAAAACGAATTGCAAAATGATTTAGATAAGCTATCCGTATGGTGCGAAAAGTGACAATTGACTCTGAATAAAGAAAAGTGTGAAGTTATTCACATGAGTACTAAATGAAATCCGCTAAATTTCGATTACGCGGTAAGTCACACGAATCGGAAGGCTGTAAATTCAACTAAATACTTAGGGATTACAATTACAAATAATCTAAATTGGAACGATCACATAGATAACGGTGGGGGCAGAGCAAATCAAAGACTTCGATTCAGTGGCAGAACACTTAGAAGGTGCAACAGGTCTACTAAAGAGACTGCTTACTCCACAATTGCCCGCCCTATTCTGAAGTATTGCTGTGCGGTGTGGGATCCGCACCAGGTGGGACTGGCGGATGACATCGAAAAAGTTCGAAGAAGCGCAGCTCGTTTTCTGTTATTGCGAAATATGGGAGATAGTGCCACAGACATGACATGTGAATTGGAGTGGCAATCATTAAAACAAAGGCGCTTTCCGTTGCGACGGGATCTTCTCATGAAGTTTCAATCACTAGTTTTATCCTGCGATTGTGAAATAATTCTGTTGGCACCCACCTACCTAGGGAGAAATGATCATCACGATAAAATAAGAGAAATCAAGGCTCGCACAGAAAAATGTAAGCATTTTGTCCCGCCGTTCTAAAGTGGAACGGTAGAGAGACAGCTTGGAGGTGGTTCATTGGCCCCTCTGCCACGCACTTTATTGTGAACAGCAGAGTAATAACGTAGATGTAGATGTAGAACTCCTAGCTGAAGACATTGTGGAGCTGCTTCCCCATGAAACATGATCGTACGCTTCTGTAGTCCAGCGCTATTGCAGTTTTTGCACTCACTTACAGTTTGGGACAACAAGGAAACGTTTAACACCATTTTACCGAATTTGAACGTGATCCAGAGCATCACAGAGAGTGATTATGCTTTTTCAGCTTCCTGTTTCGCGCCCTCCTGTGGCGTGATACCGCGGGGGGGGGGGGGGGGGGGGGGGCATTGATACATGCGTGAATAAAACGCCAAAGGGTCCCACTAACGCTTAATAGTTCGGCAACACTCTCGGTGGCAGCATTCTCCTTCACTGTATCTTTACAGAGACAAAGGTCTCTAGAAGTTATAATCTGTACACAAGAGCGAAAATTGCAGTTGCGCTGCACTGTAAAGGGGTGTGACGACGTTCAGTGAGGATGCATTCCCACAGTGTCAAAAAAATGAAATGTGTGGGAAATCTTATGGGACTTAACTGCTAAGGTCATCAGCCCCTAAGCTTACACACTACTTAACCTAAATTATCCTAAGGACAAACACACACACCCATGCCCGAGGGAGGACTCGAACCTCCGCGGTACCAACTGCACAGTCCACGACTGCAGCGCCTGAGACCGCTCGGCTAAACCCGCGCCCCACAGTGAGGGATGATATGGGCAGCAACGTCAAAGATTCTCAAGAACGTCGTCCTGTTTCTCACCGCACTGAGAACTGTAGTTATCTACTGCGAAATATGCGGGAATCGACGCCTCAAGGGAAGGGGTGGTTTCACTGACGCACTTTACGCCACTCTCTGAGGCTTATACGTGTCTGTCCTGAACGTTAATGTGTCCCAATCCTTTCCCTTGGCCACACATAGGAAAACCGCGTGATTTCAACGCTGGGCTTCGTCTTTTTGCCTTCCATCGCAGATGGGTCAATGTTGTTGTTGTTGTTGTGGTCTACAGTCCTGAGACTGGTTTGATGCAGCTCTCCATGCAACTCTATCCTGTGCAAGCTTCTTCATCTCCCAGTACCTACTGCAACCTACATCCTTCTGAATCTGCTTAGCGTATTCATCTCTTGGTCTCCCTCTACGATTTTTACCCTCCACGCTGCCCTCCAATACTAAATTGGTGATCCCTTGATGCCTCAGAACATGTCCTACCAACCGATCCCTTCTTCTGGTCAAGTTGTGCCACAAACTTCTCTTCTCCCCAATCCTATTCAATACTTCCTCATTAGTTATGTGATCTACCCATCTAATCTTCAGCATTCTTCTGTAGCACCACATTTCGAAAGCTTCTATTCTCTTCTTGTCCAAACTATTTATCGTCCATGTTTCACTTCCATACATGGCTACACTCCATACAAATACTTTCAGAAACGACTTCCTGACACTTAAATCTATACTCGATGTTAACAAATTTCTCTTCTTCAGAAACGCTTTCCTTGCCATTGCCAGTCTACATTTTATATCCTCTCTACTTCGACCATCATCAGTTATTTTGCTCCCCAAATAGCAAAACTCCTTTACTGCTTTAAGTGTCTCATTTCCTAATCTAATTCCCCCAGCATCACCCGACTTAATTCGACTACATTCCATTATCCTCGTTTTGATTTTGTTGATATTCGTCTTATATCCTCCTTTCAAGACACTGCCTATTCCATTCAACTGCTCTTCCAAGTCCTTTGCTGTCTCTGTCAGAATTACAATGTCATCGGCGAACCTCAAAGTTTTTATTTCTTCTCCATGGATTTTAATACCTACTCCGAATTTTTCTTTTGTTTCCTTTACTGCTTGCTCAATATACAGATTGAATAACATCGGGGAGAGGCAACAACCCTGTCTTACTCCCTTCCCAACCACTGCTTCCCTTTCATGTCCCTCGACTCTTATAACTGCCATCTGGTTTCTGTACAAATTGTAAATAGCCTTTCGCTCCCTGTATTTTACCCCTGCCACCTTTAGAATTTGAAAGAGAGTATTCCAGTCAACATTGTCAAAAGCTTTCTCTAAGTCTACAAATGCTAGAAACGTAGGTTTGCCTTTCCTTAATCTTTCTTCTAAGATAAGTCGTAAGGTCAGTATTGCCTCACGTGTTCCAGTGTTTCTACGGAATCCAAACTGATCTTCCCCGAGGTTGGCTTCTACTAGTTTTTCCATTCGTCTGTAAAGAATTCGTGTTAGTATTTTGCAGCTGTGGCTTATTAAACTGATTGTTCGGTAATTTTCACATCTTTCAACACCTGCTTTCTTTGGGATTAGAATTATTATATTCTTCTTGAAGTCTGAGGGTATTTCGCCTGCTTCACAAGGAGTGAAATGCCGGTAAGAGAGGGTGTGATGGCGGGAAGGTCGCCTGACACATCCGCGTTGGCGTTGGGCAGAATTTTGATGAAATTTGGTGCCAATGTGACATCATTAGCCCACCTTACATGGTACGTGAACTGAGTTCTGGCCTTTTTTCCGCATGTGTCGACGCGTTGGTGACGACGTAAGGCGCCAGGCGTTTGCATCACTACAGGGGAAGGCTGTAGGCACCTTTGAGCCAAATTTCAAAATTATACGTCGCAATGGCAGACAATTACGGTATTTGGATAAAGTGATCCTTTAATTGTATTGCTCAGTGAATGTTTTCTGCCGCGAGATATTGTTTGGAGAAAATCGAATACAGTATTTATTCATTTGTTTGTAAGTAAGTGGAATCATCTACAAATGGTTTTATATATCATTCTCTCTTCTCTTAGTAGTAAGGAGTCAGCCACTACTCTCTAGTTTGGTAATTTTGTCAAACGAAATAACTTAGCTAAAGATATCGATTTTGATGACGCAATTTCAAAATTTGCATTAGAAAAAGTTAGAAGGAAGACGGTCTAAGCTACACGTTATAATACACTACTGGCCATTAAAATTGCTACACCACGAAGATGACGTGCTACAGACGCGAAATTTAACCGACAGGAAGAAGATGCTCTGATATGCAAATGATTAGCTTTGCAGAGCATTCACACAAGGCTGGCGCCGGTGGCGACACCTACAACGTGCTGACAACCGATTTCTCATACACAAACAGCAGTTGACCGGCGTTGCCTGGTGAAACGTTGTTG
This sequence comes from Schistocerca cancellata, assembly GCF_023864275.1. Lineage (NCBI taxonomy): Eukaryota > Metazoa > Arthropoda > Insecta > Orthoptera > Acrididae > Schistocerca > Schistocerca cancellata. The sequence goes on from NC_064634.1 coordinate 189,593,854, forward strand.
TGATGCCTCGTGTAAGGAGGAGAAATGCGTAACATCACGTTTCCGACTTTGATACAGGTCGGATTGTAGCCTATCCCGATTGAGGTTTATCGTATCGCGACACTGGTGCTCACGTTGGTCGAGATCCAATGACTGTTGGCAGAATATGGAATCGTTGGGTTCAGGAGGGTAATACGGAACGCCGTGCTGGATCCCAACGGCTTCGTATCACTAGCAGTCGAGATAACAGGCATCTTATCCGCAGGGCTATAACGGATCGTGCAGCCACGTCTCGATCCCTGAGTCAACAGATGGGGACGTTTGCAAGACAACAACCATCTGCACGAACAGTTCGACGACGTTTGCAGCTGCATGGACTATCAGCTCGGAGACCATGGCTGCGGTTACCCTTGATGCTGCATCACAGACTGGAGCGCCTGCAATGGTGTACTCAACGACGAACCTGGGTGCACGAATGGCAAAACGTCATTTTTTCGGATGAATCCAGGTTCTGTTTACTGCATCATGATGGTCGCATCCGTGGTTGGCGACATCGCCGTGAACGCACATTGGAAGCGTGTATTCGTTATCACCATACTGGCGTATCATCCGGCGTAATGGTATGGGTTGACATTGGTCACACGTCTCGGTCACAGCTTGTTCGCATTGGCGGCACTTTGAACAGCGGACGTTACATTTCAGATGTGTTACGACCCGTGGCTCTACCCTTCATTCGATCCCTGCGAAACCCTACATTTCAGTAGGATAATGCAAGACCGCATGTTGCAGGTCCTGTACGGGGCTTTCTTGATACAGGAAATGTCCGACTGCTGTCCTGGCCAGCACATTGTCCAGATCTCTCACAAATTGAAAACGTCTGGTCAATGGTGGACGAGCAACTGGCTCGTCACAATACGCCAGTCACTACTCTTGATGAACTGTGGTATCGTGTTGATGCTGCATGGGCAGCTGTACCGGTACACGCCATCCAAGCTCTGTTTGACTCAATGCCCAGGCGTGTAAAGGCAGTTATTACGGCCAGAGGTAGTTGTTCTGGGTAATGTTTTCTCAGGATCTATACACCCAAATTGCGTGAAAATGTAATCACATGTCAGTTCTAGTATAATATATTTGTCCAATGAATATCCATTTCTCATCTGCATTTCTTCTTGGTATAGCAATTTTAATGGCCAGTAGTGTAATAATGTCGCGTGGCACTCTGGTTTGGTGCAGATCTTTCATTTGTACTCCGCTTTGGCGACTTGTATGTCCTTCAGCCAACGGCACCCGACTTTCCCGCTACGGTCGTCCAGCGAAGTACTAACCGGGCCCAACGTTGCTTTAACTCCAGTGACCGGACGGCAACCGGTGTCGCCAACGTGGCGAAGCTGTTGGCAAGCTACATGTTAGTAAGAAGATCTTTCATTATTTGTACTGCTTCATTAATAATCACTTAAACTGAGTTATTTATTGAAATGCGTTTTACTCGTTTTCATTCATAAAAGCTATTTATAAGATAGTTGACATTATATTTTACTCACTTAATCTCTTATATCAAAAAAGTGCTTCCTCGAACAATATTATTTGATGTTTTCCGGGCACAGAAACGTGCAGTAAGAGTTATATGTGGTATGAACTCAAGAACATCCCGCAGAAGCCTGTTTAGGGAACTAGGGATACTAACTACCGCTTCCCAATATCTTTATTATTTAATGAAATTTGTCATTGAAAATATATCACTTTTTCAAACCAACTGCTCAATTCATGGAATCAATACTAGAAATAAGAATAATTTTCACAAGGATTTAAAGTCACTTAATCTTGTACAAAAAGGTGTGCATTTTCCAGGAACACACATTTTCAATAATTTGCCAGCAGCCATAAAAAGCTTAACAACCAATGAAATTCAGTTTAAGAGAAGCCTAAAGGATTTATTGGTGGCCAACTCCTTCTACTCCATTGATGAATTTCTCAGTAGAACCAACTGATTTGTGTGTGTATATATATAAGTACAATATAACTTCTGCATCATTTCAGTGCAGTAATGTGTTCATTGTAAATAAGTATTAGTTGTATTACACGTTTATTACCTTATAAATAAATAAAAAAACTTTTTTATTTTAAATTCAGTGCATTAGTATTTGTAAAATGATTCTTTCATATAGTGTTCATTAAAAATGACGATCATTCCACTTGGGACCTGTGGAATGGTACATTAGCTTATTTGTTTGAGTTGTAAATGTTTGTCTTGTATTGTTGTTTTTCTGACATGTTCTACATCCTGGAGGACCTCCGCACTACGGATCAATTGGAATGAAAGTAAATCTAATCTAATCTAATCTTTCGTGGGGTGGAGAGTCACAAACCTCTGTCAACTACCTAGCTACGCTACCGCACACAGGATTTATTTATGCCTTTTAACCAGTGAGGAGTCTTTGTGTAGGTATTTTTTTTAATAATTACTATGACGGCAATCTTCCAGGATGCCAGAACCTTGCCGGGTCTTAGTGTGCCAAATAAGGCTGCAGTAGGGTGTTTATTACGAAAATTTTCTGGTGGGCCCAATGAATTGTATTTGGTGACACCAGGATCTAGAGACTGACTAAGAGACCTAGACATTCAGTTATAAATTTCTGTGTGTTTGTCTGTTTGTTGTTATGTATTTTCATGCACATTTAACAATCATGAAATCAAGGAACATTGCTTCAACCTGTACGCCATTATCTACAGCTCCATGGATCTCATGGGAACAGAGCGAGTCGAGTTTCGGAAGATCTCAGTTTGCGGGATCCATGTCGATTTTCGTTACTGAGATTTTCATTCTCCAAAAAAGCCATAACATGTGAGCATAAAAAATGTTCCACAATTCTATAACAGATCGGCTTCTGCGATATAGGCCTATAATTACGTGCATTTGTCCTGCGACCCTTCTTGATAACAGAAACGACGTGCGCTTTCTTCCCGTCGCTAGATACCCATCGTCGCTCCGGCGATCTACGATAAACTACTGCTAGGAGGGAAGCAAGTTTGCCGGCCAGAGTGGCCGAGTGGTTCTAGGCGCTACAGTCTGGAACCGCGCGACCGCTAAGGTCGCAGGTTCTAATCCTGCCTCGGGCATGGATGTGTGTGATGTCCTTAGGTTAGTTAGGTTTAAGTAGTTCTAAGTTCTAGGGGACTGATGACCTCATAAGTTAATTCCCATAGTGCTCAAAGCCATTTGAAGCAAGTTTTTCCGTATAATTTCCGCAGGATCTTACAAGTATCTCATCTGCTCCAGATGTCATTCCGCTACTAAGCGATCATACTGTTTTTCCGTTCCGCGATCACTAACCTCAATACCTGGCATTTCAACGTTCGTGCGATGATTGAAAGGGGGGCCATATTACGATCGCCCATGGTGAATTAGTTACGCAAGACAGAGTCCAGTATTTCTACCTTCTGCTTGTCATCTTCTGTTTTGGTGTCAGTATGGTCACTGAACGACTGAATAGATGATTCCGATTCACTTACTGATTTTACATAATATCAGGACTTGTCAGGATTTTTCGTCACATCGCTTGACAAAATTTTACTTTCAAATTCATTGAACGCGTCTCTCAGTTCTCTCCTTACACTAACTTTCGCTTCGTTCAGCTTTTACTTGTCAGATAGGATTTGAATTTGCTTAAACCCTGAGGATGTTTTCTTTGCTTCCGTAGCAGTTTTCTAACGCAGCTATTAAATCACAGTGTATCTTTCTCAGCCTTTATAACCTTTCACGGAACATAGTTGTCTAAGGCGTATTGAACAGTGTTTATGAATTTTATCCCATTTGCTCTCCACATTTTCGTCCTCAGAACAGCGTATTTGGCGTTAATTAGGTAGATAGCCTGTACTTTGTATCCTGTCACTCTTGGTAAGCAAAGCTATTTTTCTTTCTTAACATTCCTTATACAATGAAATGACAAAAGTCATGGGATACCGATATGCAGATATACAAATGCCGGTAGTACCGCGTACACAAGGTATAAAAGGGCAATGTATCGGGGTAGCTATCATTTGTACTCAGATGATTCATGTGAAAAGGTTTCCAACGTAATTATGGCCGCACAACGGGAATGTACAGACTTTGAAAACGGAATGGTAGTTGGAACTAGATGCATGGGACATTCCATTCCGGAAATCGTGAGGGAATTCAATATTTCGAGTTCCACAGTGTAAAGAGTGCGCCGAGAATACCAAATTTCAGGCGTTACCTCTCACCACGGCCAACGCAGTGGCCGACGGCCTTCACTTAACGACCGAGGGCAGCGGCGTTTGTGCGGAGTTGCCTGTGCTAACAGACAAGCAAGAATGCGTCAAATAGTCACAGAAATCAATGTAGGACGTACGACGAACGCATCCGTTCGGACAGTGCGGTGAAATTTGGTGTTAATGGGCTATGGCAGCAGACGATCGACCAGAGTGCCTTTGGTAAGAGCACAACATCGCCTGCAGCGCCTCTCCTGGGCTCGTGAACATACTGGTTGCCCCTAGACGACTGGAAAACGGTGGCCTGTTCAAATGAGTCCCGATTTTAGTTGGGGTAAGAACTGATGGCACGGTTCAAGCGGGGGCGCAGACCCCAAGAAGCAATGGACCCAAGTTGTCAACAAGGCACTGTGCTAGCTGGTGGTGGTTGCATGACGGTATTGGCTGCGTTTACATGGAATGGACTGCATCCTCCTAGCAACTGGATCGGTCATTTACTGCAAATGGTTATGTTCGGTTACTTAGAGACCATTTGCAGCCGTTCAGGGGCTTCATGCTCCCAAACAACGATGGAATTTTTACGGATGACAATGCCCCAAGTCACCGGACCACAATTGTTCGTGATCGATTTGAAGAACATTCTGACAGTTCGAGCGAATGATGTGGCCACTCAGATCGCCCGACATGAATTCCATCGAACATTTATGGGACATAATCGAGATGTCAGTTCATGCAGAGAATCCTGCACTTGGAACATTTTTTAATTATGGACGGATATAGAGGCAGCATAGTTCATTATTTCTGCAGGGGGCTTCCAACAACTTGTTGAGTGCATGCCACGTCGAGCTACTGCACTATGTCGGGCAAAAGGAGGGCCGACATGATATTATGAGCTATACCATGACTTTGCGGAGAAGAGAAATTTGTTGCACAACTTGACTAGAAGAAGGGATCGATTGGTGGGACATATTCTGAGGCATCAAGGGATCACCAATTTAGTACTGGAGGGCAGCGCAGAGGGTAAAAATCGTAGAGGGAGACCAAGAGATGAATACACTAAACAGATTCAGAAGGATGTAGGTTGCCGTAGGTACTGGGGGATGAAGAAGCTTGCACAGGATAGAGTAACATGGAGAACTGCATCAAACCAGTCTCTGGACTGAAGACCACAACAACAACAACCATGACGTTTGTCAGCTCAGTGTAATACCTGTAGTCATTGATGTTATCACAACCTTATTATCACTGATGCCCACCTCTACCTCAACTAATTTGGAAAGTTTGGGTCTGTTTGTTGTTGATGATGATGATGAAGTCCCATATTCCTAGACAGAGCTTAGGGGAGCGATACGGAAGACCCGCACTACCGTACTAGGCAAGTCCTAATGGAGGTGGTTTGCCATTGCCTTCGTCCGACCGTAATGGGGATGAATGATGATGATGAAGACGACACAACAACACCCAGACATCTCGAACCAGGAAAAATCCCTGACTCCGCCGGGAATCGAACCCAGGACCCCGTGCTCGGGAAGCGAGAACGCTACCGCGAGACCACAAGCTGCGGACTCTGTTTGTTGCATAAGACGTTACCATCACAAGTCTGTTCGAAGTAATTCTTAACGTCAAACGGATCTTTGGCATCATTTTTGATCGCATACCAGGCGTCAAGTTGAAGTGTCCCTCTATTACGATAGCGTGACAGGAAACGTATTCAAGATATTGTGCAAGTTCTGTATGAAGCGCTGTGCCGCTACAGCTCCCGACGCAGGCGGCCTAGCATCCGATTATCATGTTAGACCCATCTTTGGTAATTGCGTGTGTTCTGATGGATGTGCTGATGACGAGATGTTCATTTAACTGAGGTGCTCAAACGAGTGTCCATTTTCCTGAATGCACAACTCAGTGAACCTTCTACATGAACTGTGCACGAGATGGAAACTTTCTGGTGTTACACAGCGACAAGCTTCCTCGATGCGCTGTTCGAAGTCATATTCGGTCAGGTTGTAAGAGGTACGTTGACATGTGGGTGATGTGGATATTAATCAAACAGTAACAAGACAGCAATGCTCAAAATTCGGAGGAGGTTCTGAACAGACGATGTTGCGCGTTGAATTTCATCTGGAGTTATCGTAGCACACGCCGTTGTTAAACGACGGTTCATGTCCTAAAGGAGTCATTGGTATTCCGTTATAGAACTCTTATTTTAAATTTCTCCACAAACAGAAGTCCAGAGGGCTTAAGACTAGCGACGGTGCACGTAATTTTGTTTCCTGAGCGATTTTGAAATGTTCTGCTGAAAAGGTCGGTAATAATCTGTGCGGAATGGGCGAGACGTTTGTCCTGTTGGTACCACATCAAATGTCTTACATCTACGTGTTAATTTTTTTCCTTTCAATAACGGCGGATGTACGAACTATAGAGACTTGTGGCTGTTCAGAATCCTATCAATAAACTGGGAGCCAAAGTTGTGATTGAAAAGTCCATACCATATGTTGACTGACCCAGGTTGTTGTTTATCTACTCCTCTCAACCAGCGTGGACATTCAACTGACCAGTAGTGCATATTCAGCTCACTGAAACTGACAACGCCCGGGCAAGCGATGTACTGATCCCCTGTCCCTCCACACAGCATCCAGTGAGACCATTGACAAGGGCGACACGGCAATCAGTCGGTACCGATGGGCCCAACAGAGCAGGTGGATGGCGTTTACGATTAGTAGCGTATATTACGAAGTCTTTATTTGTTCATGGCCTGAACGATACTTCATCCGTAAACATAAACTTGCATAGAACCGCGGCATAACTTTGAACTTTTCGTAGGCATCATTAAAACCCAGTAACGGATTTAGAAAGTCATTGCCATGATGCTACTTGTAGAGCGAATTGGGGAAAGGAGGAAATGCCTTGTTCGCAGAACACTTTTTGACTGATAACGCTCGCAGATACAAGCTGACGCTCGGTTACATGTGGGTCGTGTGCTTCCGCTGCCAAAACAATAGTTGCATTTCTCTCATTGTTCTTTTTTGTTGACTTATTTTATTCTTCACTCTTCACATTTCTGAATTACATGGTAATGTTCGCAAATATGGATTGTGAGGGTTTGGCATGATCAGGAGACCTTTCAGCATACAGCCTAAGCGCTGCTCTACCCGATTGGTGGTAATTATTAGCTCTGCGTTCTGGCCGTGGTGGATCATTCGGAACCGACCGACCGCCGCGTCATCCTTTGCAAATGGCGTCATTTGATGAAGTGCAGAGGAGCATGGCGTCAGCACACCTCTCTCCGTTGTCGGCTTTCTTGACCTTGGAGCCGCTACTCCTCACTTACGCATCTCCTCAGCTGGCATGACGAGACTAAGTGCACCCCAAGGAAGAATCCATTCCGGTAACGGAATCGAACCAAAGTCTTCCGCATAGCAGTCAGACACGCTGACCACTAAGCTACGGGCTAACAGCTGGTGTCATTCTTCATAAACCAAAACCGTATCCACATTTTCTTCGGTCGCATACATTGCGAAATTCTGAACAGTTTCACGAGAATGTTGTCTAATCGCTGCAACAGCGCCGGCCGCGGTGGCCGAGCGGTTCTAGGCGCTTCAGTCCGGAACCAAGCGACTGCTACGGTCGCAGGTTCGAATCCTGCCTCGGGCATGGATATGTGTGATGTCCTTAGGTTAGTTAGGTTTAAGTAGTTCTAAGTTCTAGGGGACTGATGACCTCAGATGTTAAGCCCCGTAGTGCTCAGAGCCATTTGAGCTGCAACAGCAGAGCACAAATTGACAGGCTACAAGGGCTCAGGTTCAAAATGGTTCAAATGGCTCTGAGCACTATGGGACTTAACATCTGAGGTCATCAGTCCCCTAGAACTTACAAGGGAACCTCCCCATCGCACCCCCCTCAGATTTAGTTATAAGTTGGCACAGGGATAGGCCTTGAAAAACGGAACACTGATCAATCGAGAAAACAGGAAGAAGTTGTGTGGAACTATGAAAAAAATAAGCAAAATATACAAACTGAGTAGTCCATGCGCAAGGTAGGCAACATCAAGGAAAGTGTGAGCGTACGAGCGCCGTGGTCCCGTGGTTAGCGAGAGCAGCTGCTGAACGAGAGGTCCTTGGTTCAAGTCTTCTGTCGAGTGAAAAGTTTAATTTTTTATTTTCAGACAATTATCAAAGTTCAGGCACGCACACATAATCAACTTCGGTCTCCAAAATTCCAGGACATGTTCACATTTGCTTGGACATATGCAGGATTTGACGGTCTACACACGGAAACATTTGAAAATGTAAAAAACGTATGTTTTGACAGAGCACAGGGAAAACTGTGCGACTGTGAAAATGTTGCATTCATTTGTTGCAGTTTATGTGACAAACTCTTACGTTTTCATCACTTTTTTGGGAGTGATTATCACATCCACAAGAAAACCTAAATCGGGCAAGGTTTAAGAACCTTTTTACCCATTCGCCAAGTGTACAAGTTAGGTGGGTCGACAACATATTCCTGTCACGTGACGCACATGCCGTCACCATTGTCGTATAGAATATATCAGACGTGTCTTCCTGTGGAGGAATTGGTTGACCTATGACCTTGCGATCAAATGTTTTCGGTTCCTATTGGAGAGGCACGTCCTTTCGTCTACTAATCGCACGGTTTTGGAGTGCGGTCGCAAAACACAGACACTAAACTTATTACAGTGAACAGACACGTCAATGAATGAGCGGACAGATCGTAACTTTGCGAAAATGAAGAAAGTAAAATTTGCACTCGAGGGAAGACTCGAACCAAGGACCTCACGTTCCGCAGCTGCTCACTCTAACCACGAGACCACGACGCTCCTCAGATCAGATTGTCCTTAATGTTGCCTGTCTAGCGCATGGACTACTCAGTTTGTATATTTTGCTTATTTTTTCATAGTTCCACACAACTTCTTCCTGTTTTCTCGATTGATCTGTGTTCAGTTTTTCAAGGCCTATCCAGTGTGTCAATTTATAACTAAATCTGAGGGGGGTGCGATGGGGAGGTTCCGTTGTTTGAACTACTTAAACCTAACTAACCTAAGGACATCACACACATCCATGCCCGAGGCAGGATTCGAACTGACTGAAGCGCCTAGAACCGCTCGGCCACACCGGCCGGCCAAGGGCTCAGGAAAACACACAAATCCTGCCTGAGCTAAGTGTTAGCTTACATTTGGCACCGGGGGCAAATGTTTCAATGTTTATGGGACATGTTCTCCAGACGGCGCAACTTTGATTAGCGGCACTGTCGTCTTATTACTACATTCTAAGACAAAGAAAAAAAAGGACTCATCATGAAGAAATTATCCGAATGGGGCGGGAATCGGTAGATGGGATGTATATGTACAAACAAATGATTAGAATTTCAGAAAAAAAATTTGGATGATGTATTTAAGAACAAATGAGTAACGCTTTGGCCCGCCTCTGGTCCTTATAGAAGCAGTTATTTTGCTTGGTATTGAGTGATACAATTTCTGGGTGTCCTCCTGGTGGATATCGTGCCAAATTCTGTACAACTGGCGTGTTAGAGAGTCAAAATCGCGAGACGGCTGGACGGCTCTGCCGGAAATTGGTTCAAATGGCTCTGAGCACTATGGACTTAACATCTGAGGTCATCAGTCCCCTAGAACTTAGAACTACGTAAACCTAACTAACCTAAGGTCATCACACACATCCATTCCCAAAGCAGGATTCGAATCTGCGACCGTAGCGGTCGCGCGGTTCCAGTCTGAAGCGCCTAGAACCGCCGGCCCTGTCCGAAATGTTCCAGACTGTGTCAGTTGGGGAGATATCCGGCACCTTGCTGGCCAAGGAACGGTTTGGCAAGCACGAAGACAAGCAGCAGGAAGTCTCGCCGTGTGCGGGCGTGCATCATCTTGCTGAAATGTATCACCAGGATGGCTTGCCATAGAGGGCAACAAAAGCGAGCGTAGAATATTATCGACGTACCGCCGTGCTGTAAGGGTGCCGCGGATCACAACGAAAGGGGTCCTGCTATGAAATGAAATGGTACCACCGACCATCAGACGTGGCTGTCGAGGCGTATGGCAGGTGACAGTCAGATTGGTACCCCAATTCTATCTGGGGCGTCTCCAGACACATCTTCGGCCTGGAATCTCATTGACTGGAGTAGACTTGTCTTCAGTGACAAGTCCTGCTTCGAGTTGATTCCCGACGACCAGTGTGTCACCTGAGTAACAAATTCATCAAGGACGTTTCACTAGCTCTAAAGCTGCCCAAGTTGATTGTTGGTGATGTGATTGTGAAGTGGAAAAGGGAAGGAACAATGAGAGCGACATCAGGACCAGGTACCCTCCATGTTCTGACCGACAGGGACCGCCGAGGATTCCAAAGGGTGATTGTAAAAAACCGCCTGAAATCAGAGGAAGGAATCACTGGTGAGCTCCACAGTGCTACGAGTCGTTCAGCTAGCACAATGTCTTTGCGCAGGAAGTTAAAAAGAAAAGGAGACAATGGTCTAACAGTTCCTCATAAGCCACAGACCTCTATAGTCGATGATAAGCGGCGCCACTGAACAGTGGACGATGGGAAATGAGTGATGTAACACGCTATGCCCTATCTCAATCCGACGGAAGCGTTTGGGTTTGGCGAATGATTAAATGGTTCAAATGGCCCTGAGCACTACGGGATTTAACATCTGAGGTCATCAGTCCCCTAGACCTAACTAACCTAAGGACATTACGCACATCCATGCCCGAGGGAGGATTCGAACCTGCGACCGTAGCGTCCGCGCGGTTCCAGACTGAAGCGCCTAGAACCCTCGGCCACAACGGCCGGCGAGAATGCTTAAAGAATGTTACATGCCATCATGTGTAGCGCCAACAGTGAAGACTGAATGAGGTGGTGCAACAGTGTGGGGTTGTTTTTCGCTAAATTCGGAAGGATATGAACACGTTTTACGACACTGTGTACTGAGTACAGTAGAGAAACAGTTGGGAGACGATGGTTGCATCAGTATGACAATGCACCCTGTCATAAAGCAGCTTGTGTGAGGTAACGGTTTCTGGACAGTACCATTCGCGAAATGGAATAGCCTGCCCAGAGTTCTGAACTGAACTCAGTGGAACACTTTTGGGAAGAGTTAGAACGTCGAATTCGCTCCAGACACCAGTGCCTTTGGTTTCAGCTCTTGAGGAAGAATGGGCTGCCACTCCTTCAGAGGCATTCAGACAACCCACTGAAAGCGTCAAAATGGTTCAAATGGCTCAGAGCACTATGGGACTTAACTTCTGAGGTCATCAGTCTCCTAGAACTTAGAACTACTTAAACCTAACTAACCTAAGGACATCATACACGTCCATGCGCGATGCAGGATTCGAACCTACGACCGTTGCGGTCGCGCGGTTCCAGACTGTAGCGCCTAGAACCGCTCGGCCACTCTGGCCGGCGCAAGCCTTTCAATTGGACGGCACTTACTTGCATGCTCCTAACCTACCCCAGTTATGTAACTGGGGAAAATAAATATACAGTTTAACACGGAATTCGAAGCACGTTCGTTCCTCACGTCATTAAAGAGATGAAGATTAGGTTAAAGGCATGCTGAAAATTTCCGTGGTCCGACTGGGATTTGATACAACGACCTGTCGATTTCGAGGCACGTGCTTTACGACTAAGTCAACAGGCCTACTCCCAATGTTGGTGTAAATAAGGCTTTATAAATCGTTCTGTCATGTTCAGTCATCCTGTTCATTGTCCTTAGTAAGTGTAGGAGCGGTGTTCAAGTAAAAATTAAGGTCGCTACCATGGACAAAGGGCTGTCCGTGTTTAAGGCATGTGGGGTTTTCGGATTTGCCCTTTCAATCCAAACAAATTTCAGCATGACGACTTACAACAATGTGAGATCTTTAGAGATGTTGTCCTTGAAGATGAAGAGGTTCCGAATGCAACAAATGGAAATGAAGTGGTTGCATCTACAAACGAGCCACATATCCCCAAAAGGAGTCAAGAACGGATTCCTGGATCTTCATCAGATGTTCCACTTCTAGTAGGCCTAGAAGAGGTCACAACAACATCAACTAAAAGTGCATGTGTCAAGCACGTTAGTGTATTTGATATATCTCCTGTTCCAAAACAAAAACAAGTTCTTCCTAAGACGATACAAGCCAAGGGATAGCCTAAGGGAAAGTCAGTGATCCTTACAGCAACTCCAGAGAAGAATAAACTGCTAATGGAGTTATCAATAAAGAAACAATAAGAAGCCATGAAAAAGAAAGCGGAAGGAAACAAGAAAAGAAATCTGAAGGATAAAGCAGATAAGTGCAGAAATCTGCAACTTAAAAAAGTCTCAAAGAAGAAACAGACATTATATAAGAAGAAACACCACCAGGAAAGTGAAAGTAGCAGCGAGAATGACCTAAATCTGGACTTGCAGAACATATGTGATGACGATGAAATGGATAATATTGATCCATTGGCGATTTCAGAAGATGTCTGTTTAGTTTGAGAAGAGTTTGGGAAAGATTGAGAACTATGGTACCGATGCATTTCTTGTAGCAGATAGTCATGAAGAATGTAGTGGCTGAAACACTCCAAAAGGTTACAAGTGCTGTGTGAGAAAATGAACTCTTTTCACATCAATAAAAATGTAAAAAACCAAAATTATAAGAGATGTTTGTAGAATTACATTATTTCATTCTTAAATATACTGTTTACTATTTGTAGTAACTAATAAGCAAATAAAAATAGCAATTATTGTACATTTTTATGGTTTGTTTGTTTTATGTGTTATTACCCAGTACTTTGCGTGTCATTACCCTCAGGGGTGGGGAATACCACTCATTTGCACTTTTTTTATTTTAAATAAAGGTACTGTTTAAATAAACAGTACCTTAATTAAGGTACTGTTTATAACTATTTACAGTGTTCAAGTAAAAACCTCGTGAACAACACCATTCCTGTCGTTCAGATGCGCACGAAGGGCGCGAGTGGGGTGTTTTTTCGTTTCGGTGCTCTTCGGTGCCTGCTTTGCACCCTCGAGCAGCCTCCGCAGCGCTGCCAAGGGATACGCGAGGGAGGCATAAAAGAATTTTTCCGTCTAAGGGCTGTGGGAAAGTTGGGGTGAGGCAGGTAGCCACACAGCTGTGGGAGGGGTGGGAGGGGGGGGGTGAGAGGAGCTGCGGCTGGTATCGACTTGGGCGTCGCGTCCCGCCAGACACTGATCACGTCCTCCCGGCTGGCGCTGGTCGATACTCGGTGGGCGTAGCCACTGGCCGCTCCTCTTCAGCTGCGGCGAGGGAAAAGTGAAAAGTCGTCGCCCTCGCACGACGACGTCATCCGTACAACTGACAATTTGTGTTCCATACATTGAAATTCTGAAGGAAGCAGGGCTAAAATACGAGCGAAAGGCTATTTACAGCTTGTACAGAAACCAGACGGCGGTTGTAAGAGTCGAGGGGCATGATACGGGAGCAGTGGTTGAAAAGGGTGTGAGACCGGGTTGTAGCCTATCCCCGATGTTAGTCAATATGTATACTGAGCAAGCAGTAACGGAAACCAAAGGAAAATTTGGAGTACGAATTAAACTTCAGGGAGAAGAAATAAAAACTTTGAGTTTTGCTGGTGGCGTTGTAATTCTGTGAGAGACAGCAAACGACTTGGAACAGCAGCTGAACGGAATGGATGCTGTCTTGAATGTAAGATGTAGGATGAATATTACGAGGGTAATCCCAAAAGTAAGGTCTATTTTTTTATAAGTACATAGACCTGTTTATTTCTACAACGGTTTACATCAGTTTACAGAACATTTAGCTATTTTTCGGCATAATCACCATTTCTGTCGATGCATTTTTGTAGACGCTGTAGCAGTTTTTGTATGCCATGTCATACCAGCTCGCCGCCATGCTGTTCAGAAAGTTATGAACCTCTTCTTTCACCTCGTCGTCGGAGCTGAATCGCTGGGACCACAATTAACGCTGACAGGTACTGTGAGACTGAAAAAACTCAATTCCGAACCGAAGGAGAGGAATGTTTAGCAAGGGCGTACACATTCTCCATGACAACGCTCGTCCACACATCGCTCGGCAAACCGTTGCTTTCCTGCAACAGTTTCAGTGGAACATAATCACCCACCCACCCTATAGTCCTGACTTGGCACCCAGTGACTATCACCTGTTCCCTAGGTTAAAAGAACATTTGGCCGGAAAGCGATTCATCTCCGACGATGAGGTGAAAGAAGAGGTTCATAGCTTTCTGAACAGCATGGCAGCCAGCTGGTATTACATGGGCATACAGAAACTGCCACAGCGTCTACAAAAATTGATCGACAGAAATTGTGATAATGTCGAAAAACAGCTAAATGTTCAAGCTGTAAACTGATGTAAACCATTGTAGAAATAAACCGGTCTATGTACTTATAAAAAGATAGGAGACCTTACTTTTGGGATTACCCCCGTAATAAAAGCAAAACAAGAACAATAGAATGTAGTCAATTTAAATCAGGTGATGCTGAGTGAATTAGATTAGGAAACGACACACTTAAAGTAGTGGATGAGTTTTGCTATTTGGGCAGCAAAATAACTAATGATGGCCGAAGTAGAGAGGACGTAAAATGTAGGCTGCCACCGGCAAGAAAACCCTTCCTAAAGAAGAGAAATTTGTTAACATCGAATATAGATTTACGTATTAAGAGGTCTTTTCTGAGAGTTTTTGTATGGAGTGTAGCCATGGACGATAAACAGTTGAGAGATGAAGAGAATAGAAGTTTTTGAAATTTGCTGCCGCAGAAGAATGCTCAAGATCAGATGGTTAGATCACGTAACTAATGAGGCACTGAGTAGAATTGAGGAGGCAAGAAATTTGTGGCACAACTTGACCAAAAGAAAGGCTCGGTTGATAGGACACATTCTGAGATATGGAGAGATCACCAGTACTGTGGGGGAGGGGGGGAGGAGCTTGGGGGCGTGGGGGGAAGGAGGTAAAAATCGTAGAGGGAGACCAAGAGAGGAATACAGTAAACAGATTCAGAAGGGCGTAGGTCGCAGTAGCTATTCGAAGATGAAGAGGTTCGCACAGAACAGAAAGCATATACAGCTGCGTCAAACCAGTCTTAAGGCTGTCGACCAAAACAAGAACGTCGGTACATGTTTACAACAACACAAATCATCATCATAATATCCAGTTTAGGGACCCTTGCCTGTTCCAATTTCAAGTAGACTGCAGCTAATATTTCCATCTCTTCTTGCGATGCCAAACACGCCTTTCTCTCGAGGTGTATATTTGCGTCTTAATTCAGATATTTGTCCATCAGCTTGGAATGTGGTCATGGCATTTCTCTGTGTACTCTTCTATTTTCTGAAGTATGCTTTTGACATCCAGTTCATTTCGAATTTCACTGTTCTTTATCCGATGTATGAGTTTGTAGCCAGCTAGTGGCCTCAGGACTCTCATCTCTGCTGCCTTCAGTCCTGGCGTCAGTATACAAGTCTCTGACTCATAATTGCAACTGGTACTGCCTTCACATCTAGTACAGTTTATTCGCTTATTTGGGGAGAGTGCGATTTATACTACATTCCAATTGTTCAAATTTTTGCAATTTGTATTCTTCATCACTGAATGTAGAGGAGAAGGTGTAAATATTGGCACCATCCTTTGTTTTTGATTGAAACGTAGTTTATTTTGGGAAAATTCTAATTTTTTACCTTCACTAACAATTATAATAAGTGTGTTAAATGATAGGAGGTAAAACAGTGACTAATATCAATTATTATGAAAAGGAAAGTTGCTACTCACCAATGGCGGAGATTATAAGACACATACGTCATAAAGACTGACATGCGTGAAAAAATGCCTCATCTTGCATGAAGTTTTAATACAAAATATTTGATCAGGTGAACATCCGCAACTTAGGAACATATTAATAGAAAAACATCCTCTTCAGCTACCAGTAATTTTCTTAATTTATTTCACGAGCAGTTTCGAGGTTTAAAACTTTATCTTAAGGTGCCACCAACTGCGAACAAGAGGAGTTGGTGGCACCTGAAGATGAACCGTTCGTGGAGTAAATTAAGAAAATTACTGGCAACTGAAGCGGATTTTTATTATATAAATAAGTTCTAATACATCTTTTCTGTTCTACTAAGACACTCCTACCGTCGAGTCAACTTTAGGAAATCTCTGAGACCTGGCAGCGCTTTTGACAGCTTTCAACTACTCACTGCTAACGGCTGTAGGCGAAAACAATAGTCGTCTGCAGAGATATGAAGAGGCTTTGGCACAGAGATGTTTACAAAATCGCGTTGTAGATACGCGAAGCAGCTGCGCCCAGCATACAGAAACTCTACGGTCGTAACAGAAAATTGGTGACATGAATACCCGCACAATTCCGGGTTTGTCAGCTAGTGTTTTTAATAAAGCTGGATAAAACATTACAAAACAGTACACCAGTCTACAAAGAGCAGCGTGTTTATTTAAGCAATTTAAATGCAAATCGAATCAAAAGTTATTTACAGAAACTGCAAACTGACATGACTCCTTCAGCCCCAGCGCAATGTAAGTGTCTCCACACTTGACACATGAAATTCCACGTAAGTATCTGCTGTATCCCTAGCGTTGACATCCAGATCTTTATCACTGTCAGCAAGGAGACAATCGTAGGAATCCGATGAACGCGATCTTTTCGAGGGCGGGATTTTCTTTTCCTGAAGGCCTTTGGTGTTCCCACCACTGCCCACTAGCATGTCTCCAGCCCCGGAAAAACTCAACGACGTCTCCTTGACAGCACTTTCGTGCAGCGATTGGCTAACTGATCCTTGTATGGCTTTCAGCAATGAGGCCAGGCTTGCAGCCTTGCGTCCCCGTGTGGTGGTTCTCTAATTAATGTTGGGAACAGGAAATACGTCGAACAGGGAAACTGTATTTGAAGTCCCCATGGAACAACACGATGTTTAGAAGAGGGACCAAATTTACAGCAGCCCCTCCTAAGCAAGATAGCCCCTATCACATGTAACGTACAGACGTGGGTGACTAAAGACTTGTATATAACTAAAAGAAGTTTAGGAGTCTGCTTTCCGAATATCACTAAAATTACTTTACAGTTACCACAGGGACATAAAAGAAAACGTGTTCACAAACCTGCCAAAGGTTTGCGGTCTAGAACAAACACCAATTCGTACAATAACCGACATTGCAGCCACACTAACTGAAAAAAAAAGTTTCCAACAGCTCACAGCAAATGCTAGCGTTTACAGTCCTGGCCATCTGTCTGCGCCACCTCACGTACCCCTGTGGGTGCCCGTTTTCACACTTTCTCCTCTTATATATAAGGTTTCACATACCAGGTATTTAAAATATTTATTTGTTCCAGCTGTTTATCTTCAGTTATCATTTTTGTTCTTTACCGTGAAATGTAATTAGCTTAGTTTTATCTTTAGATATTGTCACATCATAATCATTTGCTATCTTCTGGAGGCATCGACTCTATCTCTGTAAGTTTTCTTCCGTGTCCGCTAAGATTATTTTATCATCTCCAAACAAGAGCGATTTATATTGTTATTATTAAATTTACAATAGTGCTCTGCTTTATACTGCCGTGTATGTACGACGACGTCTCTGTATGAAGGGTGGTAAGAAACTGTCTAAAAAGCTTGTCAGGATGTTGCAGGGTAGGTTGTGCTGAGAAATAATTGCTAAGAAAAAAGTTCAACATGATGCGCGTTAATTAGCATTGGAATTAGCCAATTTGGCAGTTGCGCTCGCAAATTCAAGCGGCTCGCCAGAGACGGTGTCGCTAAACGTGTTCTTTGTTTGGTTTCCTAAAATCCAACAAGAGAGATATACAAAAGCTGGACATCGGACGGTAGTAAGGATCGATCCCGAGCTAAAGAGCGAGGTGTGTCTGGCGCTATCAAGTACTGTGCGAGAACGACTGACACTAATTCTGTCCGGTGGGCCGCTTGAATTTACGTGCGTTAACTGTATGATTGGCTAACTTCAGTACTAACTAACTCGGAAACAGCGCAACGTATCGAATATTTTTCAACAATTATTTCTCAGTACAACCTACCCTGCAGCATCCTCACAAGCTTTTCAGACTGCTTGTGACCACTCTGTATATTACGTAATGTGTGTGATGAAGGACACAAGTCAAGTGCCAGTTTGATGTCCGGAGCAGTTTTCTTTGTATAGCTTTCCGTGGTACTCATACGGTTGGTGACGGATTTTGCAGTGAGTGTTCGACACACCTGAACTATTTACACCGATAGATGTCATGTCATTGCATCTTCACTGGTTTCATCCTCTTTTAAGCTAGGATCCACAGGGAAGGGTGTGGGGAATGTGTCATGCAGTCATAACGCCCCTACCATTCCCCCAACTGAACATTTTAGTAAAACTGTTTATATTTCCCAGATGAACTTCAAAGAATGCAGTAACAAGAGAACCGAGAGTCCCGAAAACGGCAAGAAATTCTAGAAAACTGCGAGCTATTTATAATTAGCTGAGGATACTTTCAATCAAGCCAGATAACGTCACTCATTCAAAAACCATAGCTTCTGCTGACAACAAACCCGATGCGGTTCGATAGTTCACAGATAGGAATCCTAAATCACAGAAAGCTGAGTAAGCAAAGACAGTTACTCTCCCCGTCAGCAACCCCTCCTCTGTACCCTTAAAAAAAAAAAAAAAAAAAATTTACCGGAAAGTCTGACTTTGCGAATGTAGGCGGTAATTACTACAAGAAACAGCATTTCCTGATTTCTTTATTTACATACTCACATAACCAGGGTAACACGAGAACCGAGAGTCTCGAAAATGGCAAGAAGTTCTAGAAAATTGCAAGCTATTCACTGTGTTCATAATTGTAGAGCTAAGTGGAATACTGATGATGGTGACTGCACGCTTCGATTCTATGTCGTCCTAATGTTGTTGTCGCTGAAGATGTACGAGTTCGTTGCTATTGCAGTCCTTACACCAGTTGATGAAGAAGTACTCAAATTTCTGGGCAAATGAATTTCAAACGTTGTGTTTCTATGAATTGGAATTTGTCGGAAATTATGCTAAAGAGATGAATACACACCGCTGTAATAAATTAATATTATAATTCTTCTGTGTTAAAATATTTTATTCTACTTTGTTGTTATTACTATTGTTAGTAGCGAATAAGACCATTAGCTCTACGCAAAGTGCTTGGAGGTGAACGTTTGTGCCCAAATTTCTTTTATTCTCTTCCTATGGGCTTCATTTCTCTCTGAAGACCATATTGTACCACTTTTCTTCTTCGGTTTTACCTCTTGCTCAACTAATCCTTCATGAATTATGAACGTGAAGATTTCACCGTCTTGGAATCTTCTGGGGTAGTTTGTGCCAGTTTCAGATCAGTTTTGATCTCACTAACCCATTTCATCGTGCACGGTTTTGTTTTCTCCTATTCTTAAAAAACAGGCACTTGTTTTGTAAGCATGTCTGGACTCATTCTTTTTATTCTTGTAACGTGTCCATAGAATCTTAACCTGCATTTCCTTATGTCACTATGTTTGTGTATTTTTTCATTACCCGATTGCTTGTGAGTCGGCATCGGTCATCTGTAAATTTTGGACCCAGAATTTTTCTTACGAATTTGCGTTACTTTTTCTCAAAGTTTCCAGTGTCTGTTTTTCGATTCAAAATTAGTGTTTCTGATCAATAAAGGCAATCTGCTTTAATTACTGTATTGTAGCGTTACCCTGACACAGCCTCTAAGCCCGCATCGGCTGCGCTGTTTATCCCTTTGCCCCTGAGACAAGTGACCAAATTTACTTTTCTCACGACCGAATTTGGCAACGCCAATTAAAATTAAGCACACCTTGAAATATTAATGTCCCTTTAAGTATTTTTTTGTTACTGAGCAGGAAAGCTAAACTCTTAAGTAGCCATTAATGCTAGTTGGCGTTTTTGGACTGGGCGGCCAGCCGCGGTGGCCGAGCGATTCTAGGCACTTCAGTTCGGAATCGCGCGACTGCTACGGTCGCAGATTCGAATCCTGCCTCGGGCATGGAAGTGTGTGATGTCCTTAGTTAGGTTTAAGTAGTTCTAAGTTCTAGGAGACTGTTGACCTAAGATGTTAAGCCCCATAGTGCTCAGAGCCATTTGAACCATTTTGGACTGGGCTATTGCTTGCTAGTTGCATATTATACGGCTGAGAATCGCGGGCCGCACGAATACTTGATTCCGGCCGCATGTATGCCACTAGCCGTAGTTTAACGATAACTTGACTGCCACATGTGATCGGACCTTTGGGGCTCGGTGTCAATCGCTTTCCTGAAAGTCTAAAGTTGTAACGGTAATTGTGGATGTAAACTGTATATAATTTATGAACGAAAACTTAAATTGTTTGGGATTCGCAGACGGCTTAGTGTCACTGGCTAGTAACTATCAAGAAGCCAGAAATCAAATAATAAGTCTACAAAATATAGCATAAAAAAATAGAACTCCGAATATCATTCGAAAAGAGTGAGATAATGGTTGCAGGTCCTGTAGTCATCAACCACATAACAGTAAATTATAATAAAATAATTTAAATGCCTAGGACAAATTATAACATATAACTTGGACGGCGAACCTGCATAGCAAGAAAGAACTAATAAACTGATGAAAGCTCAAAAATTAACATGGTATAGCTACAAAAATAACGACTATCAATGAAACCACATTAAAACATTACAAGACGATGGTTCAACCAGAGATGACATACAGAGGTAAAACTCTTTTCAAAGTCAAACAGACAAACAGAATCGACAGAATTCTAAAAGAAGAGAGAAGAATAGCTAGAAATGCATAAATAAGAAATATGAAAAGGCGGAAAATATTCGGATAGCGACAAATGAAGTGGTGTAGAGTGAACTGGATCCCATAACAGATACTACACGGAAGAAAACGATCTCCTTTTTTTGGGTTAGATTATGAGGATACCAGAAACCAGATTGCCGAGAAAAACTGTAAAGAAACTTTGGAACGTGAAGCAGCAAGTAGGATAGATAAAGGAAATCAGAAAGGATTTGAAAGAATTAGAATAAACCATGGACGACTTCCAAAACAAAACAGAAAACTTAATGAAAGAGAAAAACATAAAAACAAGACTTAAAGCAAAAATGGACAAACTACGTTCAATAAAAAGAGGGCTTACAGATGAGGAACAAGAAAGGTCAGAATGAATGAAAAGATACTGGGCAATTCGGAAAGGAACTTAATGAAGAAGATGGCCAGAAAATGATTGACCAAAGTGGTCCTGTGAAGCCGTAAAAGCAGCAGAAGAAGAAGATATCCCGCACTACTGTCTCCTACATATCACTCCAGAAGAGATCCCGAAGATAAGATTACGTACAGCACGCACAGAGACATTTAAGGAGTCATTTTTCCCGCGCTCCGTACGAGAGTGAAAGTTTGTGTATATATTGTCCCGGCTAGTTAAGAACCATGCCCTGCCGTTTGGGTCGGGCATAAGACATCTTTGAATCACGTTGTGAATCTAGTCGTATGAACTAGCAGTTGAAAATTGATCGCGTTTTTCAAGAGATATTTCATACACTTTCAATCACGACGGATCCAAACACAGTTTTTTTTGTTTTTCTGTTTACTCTATAGAATAGAGTTTCAGTCTATTTTTACTAATTTGCTTCCCTGAGTAATTTGATTTTGTTGCTTTAGCAGTATGTATGCATTCGTTGAATCCTATTAAATCTGTCTGTAAAAAGGTTTATCAGCTTCCTTCAATAACCCTTGAATGTTCAAAGATATTATTGTCTATGTGCTAGCTGATTATGGAATTTAGTAAACACTGGGAATGTCTCGTATATTTCTGCTTTATTGACACAATTAAGTTCTTGAATTAATGAGAGACGGCACAGAGGAATCAATGAAAGGACAGTTGATCCTAGTGTGTATTGTTTCGGTATGATAACAGTCAGTCAGTACTACATTACTTAGTGTACCTATCACTAAAGATGTGCTTTCCCATTAAACTGTCCTTTGCCATTAATGTCCAATAAATTATAAATATGTCTCTGGGCCTTACTGTGTCTAAGCTTCTCTGTTGTCACAACAAGATATTAATTATGGATTCGAAGCCTTTCAATGTCTGTTCAGCACAAGTTTAATCTTTTAACGGGCACTATTTTTCACTTCTCGTTTATTAGCGGCAAAGATACTAGTGTGATAAGGTCCAAACTATTTTCGGTCCCAATACTCTTTAATAATTCGCATACAGCGAATCAAGTCTAGTTCACCATAAAAGTTTCCGTATTGTCAATAAATCTCTTCACAATCGTAAGTATACGATCGTAGCGTTTCGTTTAACACGTACAATCACCTTTCACTTGAATATCAATGTTCGTATACCCAGTCACTTCTTATTGCCTCCCTCTCCGAATTTATCCCAAAATAATCTATTCTCCACCACTTCAATGTCTAATTCAGTTCTAAGAATGCAATTTAATTAGGCTTCTAATCCCAAAACTCCGACTACCACGGAAGAACTGCGAACACAATCGCCACCGCTGAAAACAAAAACTCAAGAGACCTAACAATGCTGCGTATTGGTTTATACAGGGTGGTCCATTGATAGTGGCCGGGCCAAATATCTCACGAAATAAGCGTCAAACGAAAAAACTACAAAGAACGAAACTCGTCTAGCTTGAAGGGGGAAACCGGATGGCGCTATGGTTGGCCCGCTAGATGGCGCTGCCATAGGTCAAACGGATATCAACTGCGTTTTTTTAAAATAGGAACCCCCATTTTTATTACATATTCGTGTAGTACGTAAAGAAATATGAATGTTTTAATTGGACCACTTTTTTCGTTTTGTGATAGATGGCGCTGTAATAGTCACAAACGTATAAGTACGTGGTATCACGTAACATTCCGTCAGTGCGGACGGTATTTGCTTCGTGATACATTACCCGTGTTAAAATGGACCGTTCACCAATTGCGGAAAAGGTCGATATCGTGTTGATGTATGGCTATTGTGATCAAAATGCCCAACGGGCGTGTACTATGTATGCTGCTCGGTATCCTGGACGACATCATCCAAGTGTCCGGACCGTTCGCCGGATATTACGTTATTTAAGGAAACTGTAAGTGTTCAGCCACATGTGAAACGTCAACCACGATCTGCAACAAATGATGATGCCCAAGTAGGCGCTTTAGCTGCTGTCGCGGCTAATCCGCACATCAGTAGCAAACAAATAGCGCGAGAATAGGGAATCTCAAAAACGTCGGTGTTGAGAATGCGACATAAACATCGATTGCACCCGTACCATATTTCTATGCACCAGGAATTGCGTGGCGACGACTTTGAACGTCGTGTAAAGTTCTGCCACTGGGCACAAGAGAAATTACGGGACGATGACAGATTTTTTGCACGCGTTCTATTTAGCGACGAAGCGTCATTCACCAACAGCGGTAACGTAAACCGGCATAATATGCACTATTGGGCAACGGAAAATCCACGATGGCTGCGACAAGTGGAACATCAGCGACCTTGGCGGGTTAATGTATGGTGCGGCATTATGGGAGGAAGGATAATTGGCCCCCATTTGTTACTACAAGATGTTTCACTGCGTGACAGAATGGCGTTGTACTTCCAACATGATGGATGTCCGGCACATAGCTCGCGTGCGATTGAAGCGGTATTGAATAGTATATTTCATGACAGATTTGACGTCCCCGGATTTCTTTCTGTGGGGAAGTTAAAGGATATTTGGTATCGTGATCCACCGACAACGCCTGACATCATGCGTCAGCGCATTTCAATGCATGTGAGAACATTACGGAAGGCGAACTACTCGCTGTTGAGAGGAATATCGTTACTCGTATTGCCAAATGCATTGAGGTTGATGGACATAATTTTGAGCATTTATTGGAATAATGTGGTATTTACAGGTAATCACCCTGTAACAGCATGCGTTCTCAGAAATGATAAGTTCACAAAGGTACATGTATCACATTGGAACAATCAAAATAAAATGTTCAAACGTACCTGTATTTTAATTTAAAAAACCTACCTGTTATCAATTGTTAATCGGAAATTGTGAGCCATATGTTTGTGACTATTACAGGACCATCTATCACAAAGCGAAAAAAGTGGTCCAACTAAAACATTAATATTTCTTTACGTACTACACGAATATGTAATAAAAATGGGGGTTCCTATTTTAAAAAACGCAGTTGATATCCCTTTGACATATGGCAGCGCCATCTAGCGGGTCAACCATAGCGCCATCTGGTTTTCCCCTTCAAGCTAGACGAGTTTCGTTGTTTGTAGTTTTTTCGTTTGATGCTTATTTCGTGAGATATTTGGCCCGGTCACGATCAATGGACCACCCTGTATATTACATTCAAAACAAAACGCAGCTCTGTTATGTCTTCCTTGGATTTCCCTTTGTACTACTTTGCGTTACTCTATTTCGAATATCTACTGTTTGTAAAATTTTAACTAACTGTTACTTCGAAATACTACTACCGTTTTTTGGCTCTTAGGTCATTTCGCATTACAGAATTTAATCTAATACTCGTTTCTGTGTAACCACTCTCTTAAGAGCGGTTAAAGGTGGTATCCTCTGCCATGCTCTTCGCAGTTTACAGGATATGGCAGCAGATTTCCTGCAGCAGTTGTGGTCACGAACGGCAGCAGGATCACCTGTCTGAGTTGACCCCCTTGGGCCGGGACCACGGAGGTGCGTCAGAGTGCGGCGTGGCGCGCAACGTAGTACGAGCCTTGACCGCGGAGCAGCGCCCATTCAGACAGCAGAGGAGAGGAGAGGAGAAAGCCAAGGCCGAGCTGCCAACTAGGCAGCTTTCTCCGCTTTCCCCAAAGCTGGCAGAGCGCCGGAGTCCGCCGCAGGACCGCCATCTCCTGCTCTTGTCTGGCACCCGCCAACGGAAGCCGTCTGCTTCACTGCCCAGCGATCGGCGGAAGCCGCAGGCGACTATCAGAATAACGGAAACATTTCCGCTGCGGAACATGGCGCGCCCATGACGTCACTGGCACGTGCTCGCTGCCGTTCGTTATCCGCAATGGCCAACAAATCCTACGCATTTGTCACTGCAAACATTTCAGTCTCACGATTCAACCTGTAACGTACACTGTCTAATCAAAAGCATCCGGACACCTATTAGTGGACGTTAACACGAAGCATGTCAAGCTCTTGCCTTTGTAATTGTTGGAAGCGACGTGGACAGTTTCGATGAGATGTCTGCATCTCTGTGGAGGAGAGGCAGTACATTCTTCCTCGAATGCCGAAACCAGATAAGGTAGTGATGTTGGACGCTGGTGTCTGTAGCGGAATCCACGTTCTGACTCACCCCAAAGGTTTCCCATTGGGTTCAGGTCATCACTCTGGGGAGGTCAGTCCCTTTCAGGAATGTTACGGTCCACAAGTAGGGGAACTGTGGGAAAGTTGTCGCAATCGGCCCATTACTCTCCTTATGTAAACAGTGACGTCTCTTGGCTTTGGTCCATGTGTAAACAAACGTGTGCTCTTTCCACTGTAAACATCACTGTTATGTTTATGCAGGTGTAATTTACGCTACTGGCCATTAAAATTACTACACCACGAAGATGACGTGCTACATACACGAAATTTAATCGACAGGAAGACGATGCTGTGATATGGAAATGATTAGCTTTTCAGAGCATTCACACAAGGTTGGCGCCGGTGGCGACAACTACAACGTACTGACATGAGGGAAGTTGGCAACCGATTTCTCATACACAAACAGCAGTTGACCGGCGTTGCCTGGTGAAACGTTGTTGTGATGCCTCGTGTAAGGAGGAGAAATGCGTACCATCACGTTTCCAACTTTGATAAAGGTCAGATTGTAGCCTATCGCGATTGCGGTTTATCGTATCGCGACATTACTGCTCGCGTTGGCCGAGATCCAATGACTGTTAGCAGAATATGGAATCGGTGGGTTCAGGAGGGTAATATGGAATGCCGTACTGTATCTCAACGGCCTCGTATCACTAGCAGTCGAGATGACAGGCATCTTATCCGCATGGCTGTAACGGATCGTGCAGCCACGTCTCGATCGCTGAGTCAACGGATGGGGACGTTTGCAAGATGGGGACGTTTGCAAGACAACAACCATCTGCACGAACAGTTCGACGACGTTTGCAGCTGCATGGACTATCAGCTCGAAGACCATGGCTGGGGTTACCCTTGACGCTGCATCACAGACAGGAGTGCCTGCAATGGTGTACTCAACGACGAACCTGGGTGCACGAATGGCAAAACGTCATTTTTTCGGATGAATCCAGGTTCCGTTTACAACATCCCCATGGTCGCATCCGTGTTTGGTGACATCGCGGTGAACGCACATTGGAAGCGTGTATTCATCATCGCCATACTGGCGTATCACTCGGCGTGATGGTATGGGGTGCCATTGGTTACACGTCCTGGTCACCTCTTGTTCGCATTGACGGCTCTTTGAACAGTGGACGTTACATTTCAGATGTGTTACGACCCGTGGCTCTACCCTTCATTCTATCCCTGCGAAACCCTACATTTCAGCAGGATAATGCAACACCACATATTGCAGGTCCTATACGGGTCTTTCTGGATGCAGAAAATGTTCGACTGCTGCTCTGGCCAGCACATTGTCCAGATCTCTCACCAATTGAAAACGTGTGGTCAATGGTGGCCGAGCAACTGGCTCGACACAATACGCCAGTCACTACTCTTGATGAACTGTGGTATCGTGTTGAAGTTACATGGGCTGCTGTACCTGTACACGCCATCCAAGCTCTGTTTGACTCAGTGCCCAGGCGTATCAAGGCCGTTATTACGGCCAGGGGTGGTTGTTCTGGGTACTGATTTCTCAGGATCTATGTACCCAAATTGCGTGAAAATGTAATCACATGTCAGTTCTAGTGCAATATATTTGTCCTATGAATACCAATTTATCATCCGCATTTCTTCTTGGTGTAGCAATTTTAATGGCCAGTAGTGTACATCTACATCTTCATGGATACTCTGCAAATCACATTTAAATGCCTGGCAGAGAGTTCATCGAACCACTTTCACAATTCTCTATTATTCCAATCTCGTATAGCGCGTGGAAAGAATGAACACCCATATATTTCTGTACGACCTCTGATTTCCCTTATTTTATCGTGGTGATCGTTCCTCCCTATGTAGGTCGGTGTCAACAAAATATTTTCGCATTCGGAGGAGAAGGTTGGTGATTGGAATTTCGTGAGAAGATACCGTCGCAACGAAAAACGCCTTTCTTTCAATAATTTCCAGCACAAATTTCTGTGACACTCTCTCCCATATTTCGTGATGATACAAAACGTGCTGCCTTTCTTTCAACTTTTTCGATGTACTCCGTCAGTCCTACCTGGTAAGGATCCCACACCGAGCAGCAGTATTCTAGAAGAGTACGGACAAGCGTAGTGTAGGCAGTCTCCTTAGTAGGTCTGTTACATTTTCTAAGTGTCCTGCCAATAAAACGTAGTCTATGGTTAGCCTTCCCCACAACATTTTCTATGTGTTCCTTCCAATTTAAGTTGTTCGTAATTGTAATACCTAGGTATTTAGTTGAATTTACGGCTTTTAGATTAGGCTGATTTATCGTGTAACCGAAGTTTAACGAATTCCTTTTAGCACTCATGCGGATGACCTCACACTTTTCGTTATTTAGGGTCAATTGCCACTTTTCGCACCATTCAGATATCTTTTCTAACTCGTTTTGCAGTTCGTTTTGATCTTCTGATGACTTTATTAGTCGATAAACGACAGCGTCATCTGCAAACAACCGAAGACGGCTGCTCAGATTGTCTCCAAAATCGTTTATATAGATAAGGAACAGCAAAAGGCCTATAACCCTACCTTGGGGAACGCCAGAAATCACTTCTGTTTTATTCGATGACTTTCCGTCAGTTACTACGAACTGTGACCTCTCTGACAGGAAGTCACAAATCCAGTCACATAACTAAGACAATATTCTATAAGCACGCAATTTCACTACGAGCCGCTTGTGTGGTACAGTGTCAAAAGCCTTCCGGAAATCCAGAAATACGGAATCGATCTGAAATCCCCTGTCAATAGCACTCAATGTGTAAACAAACAATGTACGTGTGCTTTTCCCACTTTAAACATTACTGTATTGTTTATGCAGGTGAAATTTATGACCATAACGTAAAGGAACTGTACATCATTGTTCCTTTCGTTTACTTATTTAAGTCCCAGATGTTTATTTGTCTGAACCCTCTCAAATTTCCAGTTATGCCCTTTCCTCCTCTGTACCCCCTCCCGCACTACTCTTTTCCTACTGTTCGAAAAAAATGGTAGGAGATTCAAATGGGTGTTATATTATTGGCTGAATTACTAAGGTCTATCTATCACAATCCACCGCCTCCTTAGCTGAGTAGCCAACGCATCTGGCTGCCATGCAGTGCACTCGGGTTCAATTCCCAGCCAGGTAAGAGATTTTCTACACTCGGGCGCTGGGTGTTGTGTTGTCCTCATCATTATTTCATCATCATTGACACGCAAGTCACCCAATGTTTCGTCAACTGAAAAGACTTGCAATTTGGTGATCTTCCCCTGGGTGGATACTCCCAGCCATCAATGCCATATGGTCATTTCATTTCAGACGACATCAGGCACTTTGACCCCGCAATTGATGTGTGAAAAATGATGAGACGTTTTCCTGTCAGCTCAGTTACTATAATGTAGCGACGTCATGGCTGTCCAATTGCACCTTCTGCAACATATGACCAGCTTCCATTTACATTTACATTTTTTGGGCAATCTGTTGCAACTTTGTGGTTATTTTGCCCATTTTCTCCCAGTATTCCAAATATCCAGTTTTCGAGATCTTCATCGAAAGGCACGCGTAAATACGAGATACATGTTTGACTTTGCGTCAGTTTGGGGGCAACCTGAAAGTTACATTATTCTTGAAGAACCGAGTTTGCGGAGATCGCTAGCAATTCCTTTTATTACCATGACTGGTTTCGAAGGATCTACGCTGTCATCATTGGATCTTATAACATTATTAGTTGTACATACACAACTAATAAGACTACAAGATCGGATGATAACAGCGTAGATCTGTCGAAACTGTTCATAGTAATGAAAAGGATTGTTAGTTATTTTGGCAAAATTGATTCTTCAAGAATAATCTAAATAAGAAAATTATTACAGTGGACTACTTAAACAAATATATTCTTGTACCAATTTTGCAGGTCACTGTTGACTGGCGTGCTCGTGCGCCCGACTTAAATCCCACCGAGCACTTGTGAGATGCATTGGGGAAATGTATTGCAGAACGTCCATACGGACCAACAGTGCTTTGATGAGCTTGTGGATAGTATGCCACGACGAATACAGGCATGCATCAATGCAAGAGGACGTGCTACTGGGTATTAGAGGTAGCGGCGTGTACAGCAATCTGGACCACCACCTCTGAAGGTCTCGCTGTATGGTGGTACAACATGCAATGTGTGCTTTTCACGAGAAATAAAAAGGGCAGAAATGATGTTTATGTTGATCTGTTTTCTAATTTTCTGTACAGGTTCTGAAACTCTCGGAACCGAGCTGATGCAAAACTTTTTTTGATGTGTGTAAGAAAACTGAGCAAAGCGATTACGTATCTGGGGAATACAGCGTCCAGTGACAGTGAAGACTTCTGATTTATTATCTGTTCTGTAAATATTATACTACTCTTTGTAATCACTGTATTTAAGTAATCGATAGTTAAATTACACATTAATACGAAGCACTTGGTACGATTTTACCCCGATATTTTCACGAAAAATCTACGGCGCGAATCCGAACTTCGTGCACATAAATTGTTTTCCTTTCGTGTTTGGCAGAGTGCACTCTTCACAACCGTAGATTCAAATACTACAGATAAATGTATTTATGAGTTTCTTTCTTTTTCATATATTAAGATGCATGTTTGTTAACAAATTAGTCGTATCTCTTATGATTTCACTCAAAGCACGCCCACTGCAGCCGAAGTCTTAAATGGGAATAGGTAGGGTTGGCATAACTAGCTGGGACCCCGTCAGGACGCTTCGAGACGAGGCTGTAGAACTGAAGTAAAATTTTATTTAATATAATTACTTCTTATTTAAAACAAGCCAAGCTCGTAACAGTATTTTGCAAAATCGGGACAAAATTGAGTTTTGCCGGGATGTCGGGAGAGGAAGGTCCATAACGGTGACGGTCCCTATGTATCGGGATGGATGGCAACCCTAGTAATAGGAAAAGCTCACGCAGGATCGGAAACGAACTGTTTCTAAACTCTAGTGCTAGTGGAAACACCTGTTACGCCAGTGTAGTGTAAGCTATGCCTGAAGATGACCGCTCACGCGATTTTGAAACAAGTAGTTTGCTTCTAGTGAACTTTTCAGTACACGATCTTCACTTTGAAGTGTTGAGTTTAGTTTGAAAGTAAATTCATATTATTCCCTATATTGTAGGCTATGACAATGAGTAGCCCGCCAATGACAACGAGATTGTTGAACTACCACAGTGGTACGTACAGGTTGTACCGGACAAAGCTATTTCGTGTTGTACCATAAAAACTTAAATTTCGATAGTTTTTCCCCCTTAACAGACAAATATGGGAAAGTAATATGAAGGGAGCCATAGAAAACGTCAGACTTCTCGAAAAGTGTATCAGGAAAGCGGCTGAGAAATATTCGGTCCCGAGAAGTACTTAAAGCTTCACGAGAAAATAAAGAGACGGTCACGAAATCTGTTTTTAGGAAACAATAGGTTTTTTCCGAGAATATTCATTATTGAACAGGAAACAGTATTGTGCGAATAATGGAACTTCGAGGAAGTCTGGACTTTATGCATACCGAACGAGGTGGCGCAGTGGTTATCAACTCAGCATGCCGGACTCGTATTCGGAGGACGACGGTTCCAATACCCATCCGACCATCTAGGTTTAGGTTTGCCGTGGTTTCTCTAAACCGCTCTAGTTAAATACTGGCTCCTTTAACTAGGACACGCCGATTTCCTTCCCGTCCTTTCCTAATCCGCGCTGGTGCGACGGGACAATAAACTTTAATCTTCCTTCCTTCTTTTTTGAATTGAGTGCCACATTTGTGAGGGTTGATTCCATGAAAATTGTGCCAATATGGGACTGAAGACTACCACAGGGTATGATAAACGCTTCACTAAAAGTTAAACTGATGTTTGTTCCAGGACTCTTCTGTTCAAAGCTTTAACTTAATAGTGAATATTTAGTCCATAAAGAACTGTATCATGAGTCCTGTGACGGTTGATAAACGTAAATAAAACAGTATATTGTTAGTCAGCTTCTTGTTTTGTCTCGCTGAGGCAGTAAACTGTTTTATTTATATTTACTCTAGTATTTATATTGTGCATTTTTGCGTGCTTGACTCACCTTTCTCCCAATGTGAAAACTTATCAGTAGAGCTCGGATTTGCATCCACTATAAAGTATGAGTATATATATTGCATATGCATTAAAAATCTCGTACACATGCCTAAAACATTAAAATATGCATAAAAATAAAATTATTATTATTTCAACATTCTCATATTTATTGATCTCGATTAAGTAATAATATTGTAAATTTATTCATTAACTCAGTCATCGACAAAATTGATATTTATTACTCTCTCTCAGTCTATTTTAAGATTAGTTGCTTTTATTGCAATAAAAAATCAAATACTTTTCAGAGGTTTTTGAAAGAAACTATTTCTTTCGTCGCTAAAAATGTTATTAGGAGAGAAAGATCTCTCTATTTCACACGAAGTAAACAGGACAGTATCGAAAAGAAACTACGTCACTTATAGAATAAGCAGTATGTTTTTTTTCTTCAGATTCTTCTTGTAGCTCCTTAGTCATATCGCGAAGAAACCTTAAATCTGGATTCCCTGCTTGAGTTTTCTCAGTTTTGTTACGAAGACGTTTTTCTATTTCTTTTGGTATGTCTCCATCGACAACTGTTTCGTACACCAACAGGGCAACGGGTAAGAGGCATCTCTTTTTCTTCTAAAAGTGTGATTGCCGCTAGGGGTTTACTGAAGTAGGTCTTAATAAACCCTTATTTGCTCTGAGGACTCTTCTAATTGCAGCAGGGATGCTTCTTGCGTCATGTTTGTCCATCACGTCGAGCACCTTTTTCACACCTTCTAAACGATCAGTGTAATATAGACCTGCTTCAGTCCACGTTGTCCATCTCGTGCACCACATCAGTAAATAATTTCACTTTTGATGGCGCCTTCACAAACGCACCTTTCACAGAGGAAATTTTCCTTCTGGAAAACGCACTCGAATTTCCTCTGCCAACCGGAGTTAACAAATCATACGAACTGCCTTAGGATAAAATACCTACAAAGCTTAGCAGCTGCAGTCATGCACGCTGCTGAATCCGTAACTTACCATCAAGAACTTTTCCTCATTTTCTTTAACAGGCTACAAACCACATAGTGCGTCACGAACAACCGTAGCAATTGTTGAATGGTTTTTTTCTTCCAGTAGTCTAAGAGCAATGAGATGGGGTGTTCTTGGTTTAGATTCCGTTATTTTTCCCACAACGACGTTGGCAATAAATCCCCCACACTCGGCTGTTTAATCTACAAATAACCACAAGTTTGAGTCACGGATATTCTCCTATTTCTTGTGTTACCTGAAAGTACACATCGTACTTCCAAACACGCTCCGCTGACGAAGCAAATAACCTTAACTGCTCTTCTCCTTCGGCACTGTAATACTCTGTTATGCTCCCTCTCACACTGCAGAAATTACGAGCAACAGGACACTAGTTACAAATTTAAAAATTAACTGATAATGCCAATTTTTAATCCTTGGAAATGCTATCGTTGCGGTAGATGCCTTCGTTTGTTAACGTAATACAAACTATATTGACTTTTATGATGCGAAGGGCGCATCTTACTTTAAAGATTTGCCGCATGATTATTGAACCCAATTTAATTTATGTTTTTCGGTGCCCTTTTATAGACATTGAAACATGTTAGACAACAGTCCTTCTACGCATACAGGACGTTAAAAGAAAAAATTGTTCGGGTTTGTCTCTTATTCTTAAAGTATCGTGGTGAAATACTTGTATTTTCAAGAATCATTGCTGAAAAAGAAAAATATATGCATAAATGTGGACAAAGTAGTTAAATACCCACGAATCCCTATTATGGTATTCCCTTACTTAATGTTCATATACAACGAAGAATTCAAGCTTGTGTGCATACATAGTTGTAGTTGTATAATAGTACTGACAATGTTTAAATTATTACATAAGAGAAAGAACATTATATTTGCAGATAAATATTACTAATCGAGCAAAGTCGGTCTTACTGTCCACGGTGGCTTCTTTGTTTCTATATAAACTTTTAAAATATTGGTCCAAGGTTTTTAATAACAAACCTGTGGAATATTATGTTGCTTTTGAACACAGTTTCCATTTATTGATCTGTTCTTGACGCACTTCTTAAGAAAACACATTGTGCAACATTTTTCACTAGAAAAAGTACGTGGTCGGTCAGAGAATAACATATACCAAAGTCAATAGCAGCTAAATCTACTCTGTCGCCATCTTGGCGCTATTTAAAGCTATCTGAAGCAACCGTGACACACTTGGCGCCAAAATTTCTATATGTTTGTATTACGAACCCAGCTTCCAGTATCTTCTAGAACAAGATGTAGCCTACATTAGTATTAGTATGATTGTCTTAATTCAGTTTTTTCATATTTAATTTATGTAATGTTTTCTGGAAATCATTATTTACGTGAAGATTTATACGCCTGATGGTTAATAACAAAGGTTGCGAATTTTGACAAAATGAAAAATAACAGCTTCCCGTATCTGTACAAGACTGACTTTGTAGTTGATAATAAAAGTACAAAACTTGTAAATGAAACAGGAATTTTGTTTACATGAAAACTGAAACATAACAGTTTTGTCTTCACTGTAAATTGGTTTTTAGATATTTAGCTTGACAGCTGTGATTACTGATTTTCATGGTTGAAGATCGTTACTGCGAAATCGATCGATATGAATAATAAAAAATATTTTGTCAGGGACATAGTAATTCGGCAATTACATACAGTATGTTCAAAAATATCTTCAGATGTAACTATATAATTTAAGAATGAAAATTACTCAAATATGGCCAAAATTAATACGGAATCTCACATTTCAATTGAATTACGAAAGCTCTAAAGAGCCAAGATTCATTACACCCCTTACATATGTATTGATATGCACAAACATGCAACTATAAACTAAGTCCTTATATAAGTATTTACATGCACAAACATGCAAAAATCCGAGCTCTGATTATCTTTAAGATAATAAGTTAAACTTGTTTAATGTTTACAGCCATTTACAGTCGAATTAAAACACTTTGTAATAAAAATAACTGTTGTCCGATAAAAGTTCTAAAAATTTAAATGACCAAAATGCAAATGGGTAGAAAAATATTTAAAAACTCATCGGGTATATATTTATACGGCATTAACTATCGTATCATAGCATTAATTTAGTGTAAAAATGTTCCAGTACAACTCAAGGAAGAAACTATAATTTCAAAAAAGCTTACGTGTCCAATACTTCTCGACTGGCCCCTAGTCCGGGAAGACTGTTTCTGTTAGTCATAGCCCATGTTCAGTCATGTCGCCAACCCAAATTTGTCTAGGAGTAGTATTTTTCCTGTATTGCGTCACTCGCTTCGTGGGAATGAGCCGAGTGTGGGAGGTCGCCGTGACGAAACTCGCCTGTGTGTGTAAGCGCCGCAGTTTGCTGCTCGCGGGCTCCTGGGAGTGGTCAGTGAAAGCTGCAGGAAGACAGGCGGGAAACACGGGCGCGTCTTTTTCCCATCTGTTCGAATTCGGAAAGCGAAAGCTTTGCACTCGCGGTGCCACTTACCAAGTGCAGCCCTTGGAAGCTCGAGGAAGCGTGCTGGCTGATTTATAGGGCGCTCATCGGATGTTATCAGTGTTTTTGCCAAACGAATTTCATACTATTGTGGCTAAAATGTTTAAAACTACGTTTGAAAAGGTAAAATGAGGTGGTGTATTTTCAACCCTGCCACGTGACAGTTTCGATAATACCGAATTCTGTGGCCCATTCAGTTATCAATATCAAACTCTATCATGTGATGAAATGTAATCATGCACAAGTCAACCACATGCTGCAATATAAGGCTTTTGAATATTCGGATGAATTCCAAATCCTGCAACATGAACAGAACTATTTCATTTTTTTTCTGTTTCAAAACCTACAACGTGAACACACCAATCATAGTCCTTCGCACCAGGTCACACCACTCTCGTTGCCTTGCTCTTCGGCTGTTAGAGCAAGCAAGGGCCAGTTAGTCTTTGTAAGCTGCAGCTGTGAGTTCTGAATGCGTTCACAGCCAAGATGGAGAGCACGGGAAATGCTACAAAATGCAGCCCAGGCGAAGCGAGGAAAGAACATCGTCAAACATATCCGAAACAAATGCAAAACATGGGCTGCAGAAGAGATCCACAACATTGCTTTTGTGTTAATAAAAACTCTAAGCCTGTTAAAAAAAAATGGTTCAAATGGCTCTGAGCACTATGGGAATTAACATCTGAGGTCATCAGTCCCCTAGAACTTAGAACTACTTAAACCTAACTAGCCTAAGGACATCACACATATCCATGCCCGAGGCAGCATTCGAACCTGCGATCGTAACGGTCGCGCGGCTCCAGTCTGAAGCGCCTAGAACCGCTTGGCCACAGCGGCCGGACTAAGCCTGTTAACCACTTATTTTTCACGTTGTTATCCAGAAGATAGAATATAGCATTATATTATTAATTATGAAAGATGCACGTGCTCTAAAAATGTTACTTCATATTTCTTTCACTGTTACCTTCAGCTTGGGTTTCGAAACGGGCAGTGTCTCGAAAAATGAACTGTGTGCGTTTTGTCGGAGCCTAGGGGACAGATCAGCTCGTGAGCCGTACAGAGATCTGTAAACGGCCGAGCGGTTCTAGGCGCTTCAGTCCGGAACCACGCTGCTACTACGGTCGCAGGTTCGAATCCTGCCTCGGGCATGGATGTGTGTGATGTCCTTAGGTTAGTTAGGCCCAAAATGGTTCAAATGGCTCTGAGCACTATGAGACTTAACATCTGAGGTCATCAGTCCCCTAGAACTTAGAACTACTTAAACCGAACTAACCTAAGGACATCACACACATCCACGCCCGAGGCAGGATTCGAACCTGCGACCGTAGCGGTCGCGCGGTTCCATAGTGAAGCGCCTAGAACCGCTCGGGTTAGTTAGGTTTAAGTAGTTCTGACTCTAGGGGACTGATGATGACCTTAGATGTTAAGTCCCATAGTGCTTAGAGCCATTTGAACCATTTTTTTGATCTGTAAACCACAACTACTACCAACTGGTGGGCCCTTTCTCTCCGCTCTTGCCTCACTTGTCTTGACACTACTAGGCTTGTATAGGGTGGATTCGAGCTCCTCTGACAAAATTTCGAGGTTGTTCACGACTATTTTGTTAGTATTTTGGCATAATACATTCATGGTCTCCTGTGACTCGTTACAGACTAATAATATAACTGAAATTTATTCGATTTGTTTCTCTGGGGACGGCTCATGCAAGATTTTACCAATTTACTACAGTGCGGTGGATTGTACCTTTTGACTTAGTAATCACAACTAAATTGAATCTGGCCGAACACGCCGAGCTGTCTAACATAACACGCCTAAAATCCTTCAGACTCTTACGCTTGCCTCGTATTTTACAGGCAATTTCAAACAAAAATACTGACGTGGTGCTGTGAGCAACATAGCACTCACAGTGCCGGAAGGGATGACGTCACATCAGAGGATGTGCAGCCAAACACAGAGTTGACCGTCGTGCGACTGATCATCATTTCAGTACTCGACACGCGGAGAAAGCGCCATAACATGTTTTCGTCCATTTTATTTGCACACCTCCGTGCATTCTAAGAGAAATGGCGTAATTTTAGTTCGGTTTCCCGCTCTTATTCATAGAGAAATGGCGTAATTGTAGTGCGATTTCCAGCTTACATTCAAAGAGAAGCTGTTTTTACACATCAGCATATGATAACCAACTACCACTGGTTATCCCAGTTAGCTTTGTTTCTGCGAAAATACCTTCGCAACAGCGAAAAATCTTGTAATATGCAATTCCCGAAGTGCACTATACAAAAAACAGAGTAAAGCAACGATCGTCAACAGACAGAAAAGTTCGGTGATGTGGTTACTGTAGCTGTGAGCATAATGTAGTTGTAAGACTCTTCCATTGCATTCAGTGAACCCATACGTGGAATGAATATCGGCGGATTCTCCAGCAATAAAAGTATGCATACTGCCGAGTAATACTTTCAACGTACAACTAACAATGGCAGAAAAACAAACCCTACAGAGAACCGAACAATGCTGAATACTAGCTTCTGAGGGTCGAGTAAGAGTAAAGTGGTCCTTACTGTTGTCAGCAGCAAGTACCATGGCTTAACGGAACAACTTTACTTCCAAACAAGAAACACAGCACTCATTGTCGACTTTTGCCCTGTTGTGCAGACAGGACACTTTCAGTACAGTACCGATAAAATAGTAAATGAGGCAAGAAGTCGAACTAAATTAATTACTCTGTAGCGAGACACCGGTCTCTTATCCAGAATACCCAGAAAATATCCCTGAACAACCTCCAAAATTTTCTCGGTGCATCCCGGATTCATCCAGTTCATGTCCATATAAATAACACGATGGTGTACAAAACTGAAGGACGGTTCACGTACATAATACTGGGGCTACAACTTGGTTCCGCCGTTTTTTACTCAAAGTTCGAGGCTTTATTGTGAGCATCTTACAAAAAAATTACGCTTCAAAGTATTGGCCATCGCTGGCCACTACTTTCTCCCATCTTTCGGGCTGCATACGAATCCCGCGGCGGAAGAACTGGGCGTCTTTCGAGAAGATCCATGCATCGATCCAATTTTGCAATTGTTCATATGACAGGAAGCACTGGGCAACCAAGTCGTGTGTCATTGAACTAAAAAGTTGGTAGTCAAAGGGAACAATGTCTGGACTATAAGGCGGGACTTCCCATTTCAACGTTTCCAGGTATGTTTTGGCGGGTTTTGCGACACGGGGCGAGCACTGTCATGCTGCAAAATCACCTTTTCATGTCTATCGCTGTATTGTGGCCGTTTGTCTATCAGTGATCGGCTCAAACACATCAACTGCTTTCGATAACGATCTCCTGTGATTGTTCCCGTCGGTTGCAGTAGCATCGAAAGCTTTCTCTCTTTCACAACTGGGCGTCTTTCGAGAAGATCCATGCATCGATCCAATTTTGCAATTGTTCTTGAAGCAGAGAAACCATTTTCTGCAAAGTTCTGTCACTAACGGGCGTCTCGTCATAGGTCTTATCCAGCTTTTTATGAGCCTCAGCCGCAGATTTCTTCATATCAAAGTAGAAAATTAAAACCTGCCGCAGATGACGAGAATTGGGCTCGTAAGTAGACATATTCAGCCGAGAATAACTTTAAGATGCAATCAAAATCGACTAATATTTTGATGGTATTATGTCCTCAAACGCCCAAGCTCATTGTACGACACGACCTACAACTTGCGCCACTACTTTCCACTAATGCCGTCTACTGCAAAACGGCGGAAGCAAAGTTGTAGACCTAATACATTGGTATATAAAATTTCACGTAAATAATACAGTGCTGTATAATCAAAGAAACATTAACAAATACAACATCAAAAGTAAAATTCCAAGGAGAAATTTCACGGCATTTCGAGGTCAAAAGCGGCGTCAGACAAGGAGATGCGCTGTCCCCGGTTCTCTTCAACTGTGTTCAAAATAAAGTCATAGCAGAATGGAGAAAACTCACGCAAAAACATGGAGTTGAGAAAGTCCAAATTGGAGGGAAGTGCTACAAAGCCATTGAAACCAACTGTTTTGCCTTCGCTGACAATCTCGCCTGTTTAGCTTACACACAAAAAGACACAATAAAACAAATAGAATTACTTAAAGAAACTGCTGAAAAAGCAGGCTTGCAAATTTCATTTGAAAAGACAGAAATCATTACAAATATCAAAAATCCACCAAAGAAAATAACTACGAAATATGGGAAAATACAGGTATCTAAACATTTTAAATATCTTGGTGAACTAATTCAGCCTGTGGCAAAAGGTCATCCAGCCTGCAGGGCTAGAATACAAAAACTAGAGACAGCAACTCACTACTGCAGACAAATGTATTCAAAAAAATGTATATCCAAAAACATTAAACTCAGACACTACCAGACTGTCATTAGACCGCAGATACTATATGCATCAGAAACACTGGCAAATTTTACATATGCAGAACAGATAGAAAATCGTGAAAGAAGAATTGTGAGGACAATTCTTGGACACAGGAAAATAACAGATGATCAAGGCAAGCCTGTATACAGACTAAAAAGCAACAAAGAAGTGTATACGAAGTGCAGCAAAATTACAGACGAAATTAGAAGAAGAAGATGCTCCTTTTATGCTCACATCATGAGGATGAACCCGAATAGGCTTACAAAACAAATATTTTCGTACATCGCAAATCTAAAAAATAAAAATTTATGGTTTATCAACACAGAAAGAGATCTAAAAGAAATGGACATAGATCAGGAAACAATATTTAACAGAAACATTTTTAGAAAAAAACTGAATTCATTCACGGGTTTCGGTGTGAAAATTAAGAAGACTTGTGGAACTAAATGGTCTGAAGAGAGAAAAGCCGCCTTCAGCGCAAGAATGAAAGAAGTGTGGACTGAGAGAAAGAAGACTTCCCAGAAGCGCAAGAAATAACTGTTTTCACGGTCTTTAACGGCCAAATTTGTATAATAATAATAATACAGTGCTGTACAAAAATGAAGGATGAACGTGAGGGCCCTAGAAAGATTCAGTGGGGAAGAGCTCCAGTCTCACTATAGCGTTGGCTGGTGACTGTACCACGTTCAAAGATCTGGATGTCAGTACGCCCGTGCAACATTATGCATCACCGCATAAAACAGCTGGACCACCAACACGATCATGTATGACGATGTCCCGGATGCATAGCGTGTTCCCACCTTTCGTCGTATGAGTGTGATCTCAGCATTGTCAAACATGATCGTCTTGGTGATTTAGGTGTTACGTTGTGGTGAAGTATAATGTTACATGAGCGTAATGACCTCCAAATCGTTGAACATAATACACTCACTGGTCAACGTTATTGTGATACTATACTAGGGTGGCCAAATTATTTTCGGTGGAAACCGGGACCCATTCACCCGGGTGCCAATGGACACCTCATTCTACATGTACCCAGGCTAATATTAATGTTTTGTTGATACATTTTGTTAACCCGATTATTATAACTAATAAGAAGATACAAAAGATTGATATAATCTAGATTATCTGTATAATTAATGACATTTAATAAACGTATACAGTAATAAAGAAATGTACACTCCTGGAAATGGAAAAAAGAACACATTGACACCGGTGTGTCAGACTCACCATACTTGCTCCGGACACTGCGAGAGGGCTGTACAAGCAATGATCACACGCACGGCACAGCGGACACACCAGGAACCGCGGTGTTGGCCGTCGAATGGCGCTAGCTGCGCAGCATTTGTGCACCGCCGCCGTCAGTGTCAGCCAGTTTGCCGTGGCATACGGAGCTCCATCGCAGTCTTTAACACTGATAGCATGCCGCGACAGCGTGGACGTGAACCGTATGTGCAGTTGACGGACTTTGAGCGAGGGCGTATAGTGGGCATGCGGGAGGCCGGGTGGACGTACCGCCGAATTGCTCAACACGTGGGGCGTGAGGTCTCCACAGTACATCGATGTTGTCGCCAGTGGTCGGCGGAAGGTGCACGTGCCCGTCGACCTGGGACCGGACCGCAGCGACGCACGGATGCACGCCAAGACCGTAGGATCCTACGCAGTGCCGTAGGGGACCGCACCGCCACTTCCCAGCAAATTAGGGACACTGTTGCTCCTGGGGTATCGGCGAGGACCATTCGCAACCGTCTCCATGAAGCTGGGCTACGGTCCCGCACACCGTTAGGCCGTCTTCCGCTCACGCCCCAACATCGTGCAGCCTGCCTCCAGTGGTGTCGCGACAGGCGTGAATGGAGGGACGAATGGAGACGTGTCGTCTTCAGCGATGAGAGTCGCTTCTGCCTTGGTGCCAATGATGGTCGTATGCGTGTTTGGCGTCGTGCAGGTGAGCGCCACAATCAGGACTGCATACGACCGAGGCACACAGGGCCAACACCCGGCATCATGGTGTGGGGAGCGATCTCCTACACTGGCCGTACACCACTGGTGATCGTCGAGGGGACACTGAATAGTGCACGGTACATCCAAACCGTCATCGAACCCATCGTTCTACCATTCCTAGACCGGCAAGGGAACTTGCTGTTCCAACAGGACAATGCACGTCCGCATGTATCCCGTGCCACCCAACGTGCTCTAGAAGGTGTAAGTCAACTACCCTGGCCAGCAAGATCTCTGGATCTGTCCCCCATTGAGCATGTTTGGGACTGGATGAAGCGTCGTCTCACGCGGTCTGCACGTCCAGCACGAACGCTGGTCCAACTGAGGCGCCAGGTGGAAATGGCATGGCAAGCCGTTCCACAGGACTACATCCAGCATCTCTACGATCGTCTCCATGGGAGAATAGCAGCCTGCATTGCTGCGAAAGGTGGATATACACTGTACTAGTGCCGACATTGTGCATGCTCTGTTGCCTGTGTCTATGTGCCTATGGTTCTGTCAGTGTGATCATGTGATGTATCTGACCCCAGGAATGTGTCAATAAAGTTTCCCCTTCCTGTGACAATGAATTCACGGTGTTCTTATTTCAATTTCCAGGAGTGTATTACGATTTTGCAAAATTTTACAGCCATTCAACTTTTAATCAACTGATATTAACATGACCTTTAATGTTACTGAGCACTTGTAGATGGAATTGACCTTCCTTGGAGAAAAGGGTATTTTTCACTGCCTCCAGCCTTCTTGATCATGTCTTTGTTCTTTGAGACACAGTGATAAAACTCGGCACAATCCATTTTGTACTTGTACAGGATCTGCAGGATTGCTTCAAGAGAGTCCACCTCCATTCTGTTTCTTTCATTAGTCCACTGGATATTCATGAACGAAAATATTCTTTCCACATTGGCATTATGGGCTGGGGTTGCAAATAAATACCTTGCAATTATTACCAACACAGAGTAATGCTGAAGATAGTCACAGCTTTTAAAAAAACTCACCCACTTCTCATGACATTCCAATGGTGTTTTTTTTTTTTTCACCATTCCACTTGTGAAGAATTTCTTCAACAAAATTTGTCAGTATGCCGAACTGATCAAAGAGAATGGAATCATCGATTTCAATCTCTTTACTCTTCAAATAAGAAACTGTCTCTTCAACACTTTCCCATTTTGGCATTCTCTTCAGTAACACCCAATCAAACACCGGCGATGAGGGTAAATATGACGCGCTCCACTAGCTGAGATATTCTACACAAGTGTCATAAAACTTGTTAACTTCTTCTCTAAAACTCCTTTCCGCTGCTTCTGATACTTCTGCTCTTTTAAGGACAGATTTAACATTAAAACAAATGAACTGCTGTTCTCTCCTCTTAGTAACAGTTTCCAGAGTATTTTTCAAAACATCATTTACCTCTATTACACTTTTCGTGCTTCCCTCAATTTCCGTTATCCCATGCTGCAAAGTGCTAAGCTGACTGTGAATGAACCATAAGTAGGCTTTACTTAAAGGGTTACTGAAAAACTGAACCAATATTTTGGGGGCTTTGTCTTCATTTAGGATAAAATCTTTTAACGGTTCAAACAGGCGTATTACTCTTTCAACTGCTGGAAACAGTGATAAGCAGCGAGTTTTCGAGTGACACATTACATTCATATATTCAGTTCCCACATAATCACAGAACTCCTTAAGTCTCTCTGTT
The DNA here is from genome assembly GCF_023864275.1 of Schistocerca cancellata. Lineage (NCBI taxonomy): Eukaryota > Metazoa > Arthropoda > Insecta > Orthoptera > Acrididae > Schistocerca > Schistocerca cancellata. The sequence goes on from NC_064634.1 coordinate 189,637,030, forward strand.
CTAACAGTATATATGTAAAAGTGTGAGTATACCTTCATGACGATAGTTTCAACATCACAGCTTAAACTGTCAGCAGATGTCTGCACGCTATCGTGTAAAACATGTGCAGGGCACCCTATGCCTTCAATGTCGGAACGTCCACTATGACTTATACTAATAAAACAGTTACATACGGAACACTCTGCTTCGTAATCAAAACGACCTTTCTTAATGAAATTCCATTCCTTGGGATAACAGTCACTGAACTTGCAGGCACGTTTCGGCATTGCGTTTCACAGTACTGCAGCAATAATACCACTAAAATGAGAAAAAAACTATTGCAGTTTGTCTGTCAAAACGTTAACTACTACATTGTCCTGACAATGAGTGTGTGAGTAAGTGGCGCGACAGTCGGACGGTTTCATACCTCTGTTACAATAATACAACTTACTACTTGTTGGCCAAAGTACCGCTCAAAGTAAATTATTGCCTGAGTGTATCAATACTGATACCGCGATTACTAGTATGGGACAATGGAGGTTTTAGACAAATAAGCTAAAACATATTAATTTCTTGTGTTGTATTTCCTTTAATATAGCGAAATCCCAAAAATTAGAGAAAGTTTCACGAAATGTATTTAAAAACTGAATTCCGGGACTTTTGAGCGTCCCGAAACAAATTTTCGGGACACCGGAACACAGGGATGAGAACCGGGACAATCCCGGTTTTCCGGGACGTTTGGTCGCCCTATACTATACTCACGCCCCATATTCGTCTTTTTAATTTTTATGGATGACAGTGTGCGACAGCAACGAACAGCGCAGGCAGAGGAGCTCTTTGAACGAGTGGATATTCGGCGAATGGGCTGGCCTACCAGTTTCTCCGACGGAAATCCCATCGAGTACATGTGGGACACATTGGGGACATGGGCTGCAGCAAGTCCGCATGCACCGGCAGTTATCAGCCGCGCTGGTGCAGGAATGCACGCCGTAACACAAAAGATTCTTCCCGACATTGTGGCCAGCATGGGCGCATCTTACAGAGCATGTACTTCCGTGCTTGGTGATCACATGCCCTATTAAAAACCATTCCCTGCCTTTTGTAATGTCTAGGGTGCCACCACGAATCGTGGTGACTTTATGTGACTTTGAATCAAAGTCTTTTCTTCCCTTTGGGCGTTTCTTTCAGTTACCCTGAGTGCTATACTGCTGCAGTTCTTTCTATGTATGATCCAAGTTTCATCGAGGTACGTTACTTGGCAGTGACTCAATGCGAAATTAACTTTTCCACATCAATGTAGTATGAAATGAACTAAATCAGTGTTTATCAACGAGAGACCCGCGACTCCTTAAAAATGAAATAGGTTGTAATAAAATGGAACTGACAGCTGTTATGAAGTATTTTTCAGTTACTAAAAAGAAAGCAATTGGAAATTATACCTACATTTGTAAATTTAAATTTTCTACTTCACTAGATTTTTTTGCCCTGACGCCTTTATACAGGACTATTTCAAGCCAGAGAAATTCTTTGTTAGAGCATTTTTTCATAAGCAGTTGAACATCAACTGCACCACACTTCGGAATTTCATGGACTTCAAGTTCCGCAAAGCTACCACCACTACCACCAATTACAGTTTTTTAGTTAACAAAAGGAATAAATGTTACTCATTACTATACTTACAAACATCAAACCTCCCCCACCAATTCTGTGATTCAGTTTGTGAGAAGTTTAAATATATCAAAATGACACACACAAACACACACACACACACACACACACACACACATACACAAAATTGGTTTTTAGCCTCTTCCTTTCCAGCAAAGGTAAGAACAACTCTGAAGCAATAATGTTGCACTTAGGTTTTATTATTATCGAAGCAAAAATTTTTTGCTCCTTTAATTTTTAATGAGTGATCAGTTAAAAATTAAAAAAAAACGTGGGACTTGCTGTATTGTTAAGCAACAAAGAAACTACACTGGTTGTTTTTCCCTTTTCTTCAGTAGCAAGATCGTGTAATTAGATAAGAAAAACACGGTTTAAATGGCCCTCAGTTTTTCAAGTTTTTATCGCCACTTCACAGTTTTAACCCATGCCGTTTTCGAAGCTTGATATAATAATCAGGTTTTTCACACACATTTTCTTTGTCGATTTAACTCGATTGGGATTCAAGTATGACGTCACCGTACACACCTCCAGCCTCAACGAATGGCGTTAGTCATTTTTCCCCCTTCAACATTCCGTCAAACAACAGACGAGGGAAAAGTTTTACAGGAGAAAACAGGTATTCGAGGCATAACATGCCACGTGGATGGAGAGGGATAAACAGCAGATGTATACACATTGATTTGTCATCAGCCATTCGTCTCCTGTGCTGTTTAACGTTCTTTTGTGTGGCGATATTTGTTAGATTCGCAATAGGTCGATGGTTGCTATTGTCTGCAGTGAAAGGGAAGACTATTGGTGATGTTAAGTCGGACAATGCTTCTGAAAGTGAGCCTTCATGTTCGCAAGCGACTACAAATGAATGTCAGGGAAAGAATAGAAAACTACGCAGGTACTGTGATGACTAGCTTCGTTATGGATTAACACGCATAGGAACTGATGTCAGCCGGCAACCTCAGTCTGTCTTGTGCTGTGAAGTACTGACCAACGAAAGCATGACAACTATTAATCTTCGAACACGTTTGGAGACGAAACATGAGGAACACGTTAGTAAGTCGACAGAGTTGTTTATAAACAAGCGCAAGCGAGATGAAACGCAGTAAAAGTGTAATTTCAAAGACTGCAGTCGTCGGTAATAATAACGCGTTAGCTGCTTTAGCTTCATATTATGTGTCATTGCTAATTGCTAAATCTGGGGAACCCCACACAGCTGTGGAAAATTTAATCCTACGAGCTGCCAAAATTTATGTGACACTGTGGTAAGTGATGCAGGTGCTAAGGAAATGAGTCAGTCCACCTTTACAACGATACGGTTAAAAGAAGAATTGACAATATTTCTTTTAGTGTGAAAGAACAATTAATTTCAAAAATTCGTGGTAGCTCATTTTATACCTTACAACTTGATGAAAGTACAGACTTAGAAGGAAAAGCAAAGCTGTTGGTTTTCATCCGCTTTGAGCGCAAGGAGAGAATCCGTGAGGAGCTTTTGTTCTGCACAGAGGTTCTTCGAGCAACGGCAGAAGATGTGTTTTGTGCTTTTAATTCGTACATAACAAATTACGACATTAGGTGGGATAAATGTGTAGCTATCTCTACGGACGGAGTACGTGCTTTTACAGGTTTGAAGACGGGCCTAATGGCTCGAGTGAAACCTTTAGCATCAGAAGTAAAGGGTGTCATTGCTTCATACACGGACAAGCTTCAACAGCGAGAAAAATGACTGAGGATTTGAGATGTATCCTGGATGAAGTTACAAATTTTGGTAATTTCGTTAAATCATGTTCTCTAAATCCGCGTCTTTTCATTGTTTTATGTGAAGAAATTGGCAGCGAACACACTCAACTTTCCTCATGTACTGAAGCGCGTTGGTTGTCAAGAGGGAAAGTTCTATGTCGTTCCTTTGAGCTGCTTGATGTAGTGCACTTGTTTCTTTTAGACAAGAAACATACTTTTTCAAGAGAGAAATTGTGTGATTTTGATGGGTTATGTAAAGTGACCTGTTTGGTGAATATTTTCTCCATCCTCTACGAACTTAACTTAGGCCTGCAGGGAAGAAATGTTGATGTGTTCCAGGTTGAGAGTAAAATCCTTTCATAAATGTACAAATCTATGATATACAGTGTATAAATCTCTCTGACACAGGACACGAACAGCTTCTGGAACTATTCGGCGACACTTCATGGAAAAACTTTTTCGAAGAAAATGAACTTTGTAGCCTTTGGTTGCTTGTGTGCTGTGAGTATGAAGAGTTGTCTAAAAAGACATTGCAACGTTCGATGCCTTTCCCTTCCACTTACTTGTGTCTGCAGGAATTAAAACCTTAAAGCGAAACGTCTTAATGTGGAATCTGACCTAAGGCTGATGATGACAAAATTTATTTCAGATTTGAATGGAATTATGTAAGAACATAAAGAATTTCATTCTTGACATTAGGGACCCCAAATTTGAAAACATTGTTTATCAAGAGATCCTTAAAAAAAGAGACATTGATTTTCAGTTACTGTACTGTCTGTAATACGGTGTGTACTATATTGTTACTGTAGTACTGTAAGTTATTGTATTTTCAATTGAAAATTTTTTCACTAGACAACAATCAGGTATTTTTAGAATAAATTACTTATTGCATTATTTTTCTTGAACTTTTTCTTGTCAATGATAATTCTAATCAGCACATTTTTAACTACCATGTAGAATTTCAATTAGCATTGCAAAGGAGTCCGCAGATTACATTCCGAATAAACAGGGGGTTCACGTTATCAGAAAGTTTGAGAACCACTGAACTGTATCATTTGAGATTTGATGATAGCATTGTACCTCTGCCAGATCACGTTAATGAACTACAGACTGAGTTAAATGAACCCATCTGCACATGAATATTGCATAAACGAAACTCCAGAAAAATTACCTAATAGACTTAGTGATGAAGGTAGGCAACATCGCACTTGAATACATACAACAATTTACAAACCTTGGACAGATTTCGTCACTTGCTGACAACAAGCAGTGGAATTTTATGCCTAGCACCTGGGAAAGACTGTGGAGGTTAGGATTTTTCATACTGTTAAATTCATCCTTCCTACCTTCAGTGCGGTTTGCAGACATGGGCTCTGACGCAATTTCAGGAAAACAAAATCAGGCTGACAGAGAGGAGATGGAAAGAAGCATGTTAAATGTAATTCGTGGAAAGGCAGTTAGAAATAAAGACCTAATAAATAAAACATGGGTGAAGGACGCACTGATACCAGATAAAGTACCGAAACCGGCCGTGTGACCGAGCGGCTCTAGGCGCTTCAGTCTGGAACCGCACGACCGCTACGGACACAGGTTCGAATCCAGCCTCGGGCATGGATGTGTGTGATGTCCTTAGGTTAATTAGGTTTAAGTAGTTCTAATTCTAGGGGCTCATGACCTCAGATGTTAAGTCCCATAGTGCTCAGAGCCATTTGAGCCATTTTTGAAAGTACCGAAATTGCAATTAGTACGACATGTCAGCTGAAGAATAGATGAAGTATGGAACAAACTAACATCAGACTGAAAGCCTGTAAAAGGAAAAAGAGTAGAGAAATAATGTCAAGGTGAACTGTTAACATAAAGTAAACGATAGTGGGCAATAATAGCGTGAAACACAGAGCAGTCAGAACACTTGATAGGAGCTTTCTCCCACGTACAATAAAGTCATTAAATGAGACAAACCTCCTTACTAGAGGATAACATTCACAGAGTGATGATGATGGAGATTCGTCTTGATATGATCTCTACAATAGGCCAGATCCTTTGCAAAGAGGTCCTCAATAAATGGAAATTGTGTGCGCCTGTTCAAAACACCTCTACATTCCTTCTGCCAGTTTCCCAGATGTGTAACCAGCAGGATAGAGATAAGATTGACTTAGATACCAGTAAAGGATTCTTGTGGAATCAGAGCGGTTTCGAATAACTGGTACGCTGCAAGAGTGCATGAATGGTACATAGTCTTGCTGGATATACAAATGTCCAGATATCAG